>NW_016690189.1:3339477-3497590 GCF_001604755.1 Lepidothrix coronata
AGAAGAGACAGGCAAGGTAGCAGAGGTGGAAGAGTGGATCTATATGGTAGAGAGTCTCTTGATTCTGTAGAACCTGAAGTCAGTAATGATAAGGTTCAGTGCCTGTGGATCAGGATCAGAGGGAAGGCCAACAAGGGCAACATCCTGGTGGGAGTCTGTTACAGACCACCCAACCAGGATGATGAGGGTGATGAATTATTCTACAAGCAGCTGGCAGATGTCTCAAAATTGCCACCCCTTGTTCTTATGGGCGACTTTAACCTGCTGGATGTCTGCTGGAAACTCAACACAGCAGAGAAGAGGTAGTCTAGGAGATTCCTAGAGTGTATAGAAGATAATTTCCTACTCAAGGTGATAAAGGAGGCTACTGGCGTGGGGCCCCGCTAGACCTCCTGTTCACAAACAGAGAGGGGCTGATGGGAGATGTGGTGGTCCGAGTCCATTTAGGGCACAGTGACCATGGAATAATAGAGTTTTCAATACTCAGGGATGCAAAAAGGGCCATCAATAAAACTTCTACCCTGGACTTCTGGAGGGCAGATTTCGGCCTACTCAGAAGACTAGTTCAGAGGGTACCTTGGGAAACAGCCCTTGAAAACAAAGAAGTCCAGGAGGGATGGACATGCTTCAAGAAGGAAATCTTGAATGCACAGGAGCAGGCTGTTCCAGGGTGCCGAAAGGTGAGCTGGTGGGGAAGACAACCAGCCTGGCTGAAGAGGGAGATTTTGAAGGAAACTAGGGGGAAAAAGAGAGCTTACCAACTATGGATAAAAGGACTGGCTACTCATGAAAAGTTTAGGAATATAGTTAGGTCATGTAGAAAGAAAATTAGAGAGACAAAGGCACAATTTGAACTCAATCTAGCCACTTCTGTTAGCTACTTTGCCTCAGTTGTCAACAGTAAGACAAGTTGTCCTCAGGAAAACTGGCCTCTGGAGATGGTAGACAGAGATGGGAAGCCGAACAGCCCCTTTGTAATCCAGGAGGGAACAGTTAGTGACCTACCGAGCCACTTGGATCCTCACAAGTCTATGGGACCAGATGGGATCCACCCAAGGGTGATGAGGGACCTGATGGAAGAGCTCGCCAAGCCACTCTCCATCATTTACCAACAGTCCTGGCTCATTGGGAAAGTCCCAGCTGACTGGAAGTTGGTGAATGTCACGCCAATCCACAAAAAGGGCCAGAAGGAGGATCCGGGAAACTACAGACCTGTCAACCTGACCTCAGTGCCTGGCAAGGTTATGCAGCAGATCATCCTAAATGCAATTGCACAACACCTACAGGATGGACAAGGGGTCAGACCCAGCCAGCATGGGTTTAGAAAGGTCAGGTCCTATCTGACCAACCTGATCTCCTTTTATGATCAGGTGACCCACCTGGTGAATGAGGGAAGGCTGTGGATGTAGTCTACCTGGACTTCAGCAAAGCCTTTGACACCATCTCCCATAGCATTCTCCTGGAAAAGCTGCAGCCTATGGCTTGGACAGGGCCACTCTGTGCTGGGTTAGGAACTGGCTGGAGGGCCGGGCCCAGAGAGTGGTGGTGAACGGTGCTGCATCCAGCTGGTGGCCGGTCACTGGTGGTGTCCCCCAGGGATCAGTGTTGGCCCCAGTCCTGTTTAATATCTTTATTGATGATATGGATGAGGGGATTGAGTCCACCATTAGCAAATTTGCAGATGACACCAAGTTGGGGGGGAATGTTGATCAGCTGGAAGGCAGGAGGGCTCTTCAGAGGGACCTGGACAAGATGGAGAGATGGTCTAATTCCAACGGGATGAGGTTCAACAGGACCAAGTGCCGGGTCCTGCACTTTGGCCACAACAACCCCATGCAGCACTACAGGCTGGGAACAGACTGGCTGGAGAGCAGCCAGGCAGAAAGGGACATGGGAGTCTGGATTGACAGGAAGCTGAACATGAGCCAGCAGTGTGCCCAGGTGGCCAAGAAGGCCAATGGCATCCTGGCATGGATCAGGAACAGTGTGGCCAGCAGGACCAGGGAAGTGATTCTTCCCCTGTAGTCAGAGCTGGTGAGGCCTCACTTCAAGCACTGTGTCCAGTTCTGGGCCTCTCAGTTCGGGAAAGACATTGAGGTGCTGGAGCAGGTCCAGAGAAGAGCAACAAGGCTGGTGAAGGGACTCGAGCACAAGTCCTTTGAGGAGAGGCTGAGGGAGCTGGGGTTGTTTAGCCTGGAAAAGAGAAGGCTCAGGGGAGACCTCATCACTCTCTACAACTACCTGAAAGGAGGTTGTAGCCAGGTGGGCATCAGTCTCTTCTCCCAGGCAACCTGCAGAAGGACAAGAAGGCAGGGTCTTAAGCTCTGCCGAGGGAGGTTTGGGGTGGATATTAGGAAGAAATGTTTTGCAGAGAGGGTAATCAGTCATAGGTACAGTGTGACAATTTAACTAGGCATAATAGAATCACACTCTTAAAAAATATAATTAAACACTGTATTTTTCAGTGGGTACATATTTTTGTGTTTATGTAAAGATTATTTACTTACCAAATCATATTTAAAGAGTATGTTGTTATCTTTTTCACATGCTTCTGAGTTAATCACTACTGGATGGATTCTGAAACCTTGATTCAAGCTGACATCCTTAACCTTCAGTGAGACATCTTTTAAACTAAGGCTTTATCTGTAGCAGACCTTGTTTGTACATATGCAAATGTCTATGCTAGACTGTTCTTTAGTTCTGTTGTCAATACATACTAGTGGGAATATGCAGATTATGTTTGAATATGACGCTGTCTAACAAGTGTCTTTAATTCTGTGACTATATTTTAAACCATTAGTGTTTCTTCATGCATATATTTAATGTTCACTTATTTTATGAATAGATATGAGTTCTACATTCCATAAGACTCTAGGTTTTTTCCGGTAAGCTTCTATTTGACATGCAAAAGCTGCAATGTAAGTTGCATATGAGTGATTTCATATTACAATGATTTAAGCAGTATTACTTGCTTCATGTACCAGATGTATATTTAATTTGGCTGGTAAACACAGGAGAGGTAAAATCAAATGTGACTAATAGCTGACAGTCCCTTGTACAGTGTACAGTAAAGTTCTCTCCCTCCAGAGGTCGATCCCTACAAAAACCAACCTTGGAACTTAAGTGCAAGTTGCCTAAACATTTAGTGCTTCTTGTTTGTGTTAATAAGCAACTGCACAGGCAAATTCACAGCAGTTAGGGTATAGACAATGTTTCTCACAAAACAAGGTTCTTCTGCATCTAGTAGCACATACATTGGGAAGGACAGTTTTTGAGATCTACTAACGAACACAGATGACCCTTTATCATTGCCTCTGTTCCTATTCCTTTCTGTATTATGAGACACTTTGTAACCTTAGAGAATCTGTATCCTCTTTCTGTTTTACCTATCTGCTTAAAACTACAGAAATGTGTCCCATGCCTGACTTTTAGTGGCAGCACAACATTGATATCCTTATGAATCCCCATATCTAATCAGTGAGTGCAAAGAACCCTAAAACCTTCTAAATAACATGCAAAACCAGAAATCATTGCAGTGAGGTGGTACTTGTACTAAACGTTTTTTTTAATGACTGAGCAATCAGACAATATACTCACCCTGTGATTAACTTTCTTGGTGCTCACCTGGAAAAGAAATATAAACTTCCTCTCCTTGGTTCAGCAAAAGTATTATTCTTCCTTTCTTTCTTCAAGATGCCCTCTGCTCCTATTGATTCATAGATACACACACATATATAAGTAAATATAGGGTTAATGCTGAGTCTCCTTTGGCCAAAGCACGTAAAATAACTTTTCCTGCCTGTGTTCTCATATTGTCTTCTGTGCAGTATTCTAATACTTGCTGAGAATCTGACACCTGTATCAAAATGGAGGAAATATTCCTGTTAATAGCACGTAAATTCTAGATATGTGTGTTATCCATTGTGCGTTTGCTTTCTGTTTCTATTGGCAGTAGTGCCAGGGTTAGGCACTCTTTGCATTTGCCAGCCAGTATGTCATGCATCAGCTGTGGCTGTGCTACCAGAACTGTGGTGGAATGTTTCATATTGTCATGAGACATCAGCACAACAGCAAATATCTGTTGCGCACTCAAAAATATACTTACTCTCCTCTTTTCTCCCTCAAGACACTGCAATATATTTCTCAAACGCATAATAATTTGAAAAGCCATCTTAAATACACGGAGGCAGGAATGGGGAGTAGGTGTCCTATTCCTGGGCTATCTTCCAAATTTTTGCACTCCATTGGGCAATTAGTTGAAGGTTTAAATTTGATATATCTGGTCTGAACACTAAAACAGCTCATTACAGGAACAGGCGCTGTCTTTTGAACAGGATTGGATCCTACCTCTAGGTGCAACCTATAGCTGTATTTAATTTTTCCCATTGTAAACTTTGCATTTGGAAATATTTTCTTCCAAAAGGAAATAGATTACATTCTATTTAAATGTACTTGCAAACTATGCAAATATTTAAGGCTATGGTGTCAATCACTTTTTTAAATAGACCTATAGATTTCATCTTTTCATAATAGTGAAATCAGCGTGTCAATGATCAACTCTTTATCATTCTCTTAATGAATTGGATATTATTTTTGAAAGCCTTATTAACCAAATTTCTCTCCCTTTCCACACTGAGATATCTAATCTGGATTTTTTTAATATTAGAATTGTTCAGAATATTAATCTATAATTTAAAATAACATTTTCAAGGTATTTAGAGGGGAGCATGAGGGGAAGAGAAAAGGTTTTATATTTAAGTAAATGATAAATACCTTTCTGCTTTTACTGACATGTTCTGAAGACTGACTTTCAGAAAGACGGAAAAGATGAAAAAATAATTGCAAAAATGTAGTTTAAGGTCACCTTATCAAAATTAACCTTGAAATAGCTCAAGTATGTATACGAGTGATTTGTATGTATAATGATGTTTCAACATAAAATTAAGGGTTAAAATATCTAGGCATAATAAAGATATTCTTCTATGTAAAACAATATAAATAACCTTTCAGAAGTATCAAGCAAAATATTTATACAGCATGATTTTAAGAGAAAAGGAGAATGCAAATGTACTATTCAGATTAGTAGAGATACAATCAATCTGGCAGATCAGTAGGAGACCTAAGAAAAATTCTGTTCTATTTATAGTAAGGACTCCAGAGCAAGCTCTGCTCTTTTATATGAAGCAGCAAAATTACAACTGCAGAACAAGCACTTTGTGGATCTATGGCACTTGGCAGGAGATAGAAACTGGTTCAAGGCCAAAGAAATAACACCAAAGGTGCTGCTACTGGGAGAAAAGAGAAAAAGCAAAAGGTAGTGGTTTACAAAATGTGCAAAAGCATGGGTAGCCTCTGAAACCTAATTTTACCCAAAGCATGGAGAAGTTGTGATGGAAATGAAGTTAAAAAGGACAGGCATGGGAATGGTTTGTGGGTATAGCAACAAACAACCAAGCAGGCATGAGGCATATTTCCAGCAGCACGTAAATAAAATTTTCATGGGCAAGGAGTCACAGTATTTTTCATAAACAGTGAATTGCTGATATTCTGTGTACAGATGAGGGATGCTCATCTATAAAATTCTGGTTTCCAGGTGCTGTTTGGCCTGAAATAACGTGCTAATGAAATGGGAGGCTGTTGGCTGAGCTGAAAGCAAGTCTGAAACTTTAGAGGTCACAGCCTACATGCATACAGAAAAGGTTGTTCCTGATTCCACTAGACCTCAGAGGTTAAAAGTGGTCCAGAAATAGCACAAAATAATTAGATGAACGTGGTGCCATCCCAGGTTCTGATGTTCTGATAATAAATGTTTTCAGTGCAGAAGCAGCCATGTAAACCTATTCTCCATCCTTCCCAAATGGGTTAACAGATATAATAGTCCAAATGTAATTGTTTGCAGGAATCTAAAAATGCAGCTCACATAGGAGGGCTCATATTGTTGTTGTCATGGCCCTCTTGGAGGTGGGGTCCCAAATACAGAGTGCATAGGTTAAAATTGCAAGGGGAAAAGATATTCTGCTAGGATATCCAATTCAGCAAATACTAACTGTGAATTAGTAAAAATTGTGGAATACTAAAGGTATCAATGCATTAGGTGGTATGAGCCTGAGTATTTAAGAGAGCAACTGTCTGACAACTGTTACTGCAGTGAGGGTTTCTGTGACAGATCAAAAATGTTGCTGATGAGACTCTTAGGTTAAAAAAAACTTTCACCTTTGACCAGAAATTTTCTTTTGCAAGCAAGCACAGCTTCTTTTTCTGGATTTCTTTCTCATTTCCTGAAAAACGAATAGAATTCTTAGGAACATGGTTTTATATTTGGATTCCAAAAGAAGCAAGAATAGAATTCCTAAATTCCAGTGAACTAAACCCAGAAACAGTTATTTTTTGCCTGTAGGCACAGAAAAACATACAGCTGATAACATACTCTCATCAGCCAGCTGAAATATGCACAGAATTTTTCAAACCTAGCTCTCTCAAGTTATTTCCACCGATCTGGTTTTATTCTATCCTTAGAAAGGAAATTTGTGTGGCTTTGCTGCTAGAAACAGTTAGTACTGTGGTTCCACTAGGAAATTCTAATCCTGACAGATCGGTTTCCATTTCCTATATTTTCTGTGAAACCTTAATCAGTCAAGTAAAAAATGTGGAGACAAATTTACATTGTACTAACATCAACAAGGTAAATAACTTACAAGTTTTATTATCAATATTAGAATAGAAAGCAGAACCCTATTTATTCCCCCCAAGAGTAGCCTTGGTTCCCCAGGTCGCAGTTTAAAACTCTGGATCAGATAAGTTTTACTGGTTTTTACCTAAACCTCAAAAAGGAGGTAATATATTTTACTGCATAGGTTTCAAGGAGGAATTGAGTGTCTCAAACACGTATATTCCCTTTAAAACTACATAACCCTTAGCCTCAATGGCAGAAAATTGCTCTTCTCTCCTTTTTTTCCCTTTCCTTTTTTTTATTCTTTTCAAATTAATGAGTGGTTTTTCTCCTGTGTACTTCCTGTATTTGAGCAGAAGGGAAGTAAGCTTCCTGACCCAAGAAATTTACTGCTCTCCCAATGCACGTGAACATTTCTAATATATAAATGACATGGGTGCATGTTAGGCAATTCTAGCTGTCAGCTGAGCACAGGCTACGCAGCTTAGAGATACATTAGTCTGGTACAATTTGAAACACAATGGAACAAAGTCTGCATGCAAGGCATGGATTTATGACAGGATTTGTAGCTCCGGTTCAAAAATACCCCTTAGGGTATGAGCTTCATTTAAAGATCACTTTGAAGTATTGACTTAATAGAACTAAATACATGTCTAAATATATGAATTTGCTTATAGGCTTGCAGAATTTATGCCTCTAATGAATAAAAGACTTGAACATCTCAGAAGAAGTTATAAATTGCAAGTGTATAGTGTGCAAGGAATGATAAAAGATACTGTGAAGAAGACATGGAGTTGTTTGCACACTGGTGCAATAAAAAAGCTTACATAATGAATGAGGCCTAATTTTGCAAGTCAGTGATAGTAAATTCTGAATTTGATATGGCACTACATGAAGAACCACAAATCCAGATTCAAAGTGAGTGATTTAGTCAGCTAACCTGTGGATCACGTAACTTGTTTTATCTTGTTGAGTGTAGTTCATTTGTGTCATCTAACTAGACAGAGAACACACAGCAGGCTCCACCATCATTGTCTATCCTAGGACAATCTTTGTCAGTCTTCTACACCAAATTGTGTAGGTCAGCTTCTGTATGGTCCTCCATGTACAGCTCATGTCTGTCTTAGAGATTCTGTTGATTTGTTTTTAAGATTTGCTTAGTTATTTCTATCTTCCAGAAAAAAAAAAAAAAAAAAAAGAGAGGAAAAAAGATTCAGTATTTTGATGAAAATTGACGCATTTTTAAATACCCCACATTAACTGCATGGTGTTTTCTGCTCTATCTATATTTTTATATATCTTAAGCTTTTATTACATTAAAACAATTTCACTGGACCTAAATTCATTGGTTCTTTTTTTTTTGAAGTTGGAGATTTTGGATGATTAACTGAAACTGCTGATTTGGCAATTGAGACCTTTGGTTATTATCAGAATTCACATTACCTGTGAAGAAAATAAATGGTCCCGTGTTGTGTATCCTTTTGCCTTCTATCATAATACCTGAACGGAGAACTGGTGTGCTTTATGCAATTAATTATTAACTCTGTGCAATTCTGAAAGAAATACTCTCTGCTGGCATGTTTTCCTGTTACTCTTTTAAAGAACAAACTCATGTAATATCCTCTTATAGATTTCATTTTAAATTTCACTTCTTCAAAGTATAGCTTCATTTAGAACATTTGACACTGGAAAATTGTTTGAATCAAGCATTGTGTGTGATATGAGTCTCCACTTTTTGTCATACTGAAATCGAGGGCAAGGCAGGCAGTTTTAAGAGAACCAATTCTCACTGACATGATTTTCTCTTGGTACAAACTTAGGCAGTTTGACCTTAACTGTAAAGTGAAACCTTTTCAAAGCTAATTATTTCTCTTGGTAGACCTTAACTTCAAGATGTTCCCGAGTAAATTGTTGTATGGAATGTCATATACTTCATTAAAATCTAAAAGTTGCATATCAAAGGGGTTTTAGTGGCTTTTTAATCTATTGTCCTTTTCTACTACTAAGCTAATATGGAAAATCTGTCAGGCCAAAATCCCAGCTTCTTACCTTTAACTAGTTGTTGTCTTTTTGCTGGTTAATGTGGTGTTATGGTAAACTAGTTATCACCAAAAGAAATAAAATATCTCTGTAAGTATTGGAGTAACTTAAATCACTCTTCTTTGAGTTTTAGTCCACAATGGTATTTTTGAGGGCTTTTATTAATCCCATGTTTCATTAAATAGATTAAATATTTTAGTGATGAATGCATCACCACAAACTTCCCCTAGCTTAGATTTACCAACAGATTTGCTTGACTTTTGTCTCTTCCTTCATGTCTCATTTCTTTGTGGTGTGAGAAATGTTTATGTAATGATGAATATTTAATTTCCATTACAACTTAAGTTTCTTTGATGTTAATCTACAAATCGCTCTTGGAAAAATTATGTTATACTCTTTCTTCTTTTCATTATCGCTGTAGTGAGGTCTTTTTATTGGTTTATTCTTCCTAGACAAAAATATTGTTATGATTCTAATACTTAGAATTGATGCAGTATTTCGCTACCATTACTTTCAGCATTTTCTTCAGATTCTTTGCTGCTGTTATCTATTTCATTTTGTTTCCTTCCTAATTCCATTTTTTTTCCACTTTAGTTTTTTCTTTTCCTGTAATTCTATGTTTCTTCACCTACACAGTGCAGTTGTCTGATAATCAGCTACTCTTATGGCAACATCTGTGATGCTATTGTGCTGAAGAGGTTTTGTCAGTTTAATATTACTCTTTTATGTTGAAAGCAAGTTTTATGTATTCTTCAATTGGACTCAAAATTGTTACTCTAAGTTCTTATTTATAAGCTTTTTGCTATCAATTGTCTTTATTTTTCTGGTGGATTTTTTATAATTGATCTTCAGTTTAACCACATATAATTTATGTTGATTCTTCTGTGGAATGGAAGTGCACATTCTTCAGGGCCTTTTCTTCCCCTTTTCTTCCTTTTTTTCAGGATATTTTGAGGATTTCCAAATTATTTGAGATATTTCTGTGTGGAAATAATGGTCTACTTGTTGTGTCCTGGTAAGAAACAGAAGTTAGTGTTTCTTTCCCTGCTGTACTGGGAGAGAAAAGGCCACAGAAATCATGCATTCCTAAGCATATGTCAAACAGCATAACACTGTTATCTGGTGTTCATATGTAATCATGATTTTGATTGGAGTTGTCTTGTAACTTGCAAATGTACATTATTGGAAATCTTGTTTGGATTTTTGACTATTGTTTGATTCATAGCCTGTGATTATATCTCTGTTGCTGAGAACAACATGGGTTTAAAGCCACCTCCTGCTGGCTTTAAAAGAGGGAGATGTTGGAAGTTGTCTAGCTATAGTAGTTGAGGAGTCAGCACTGGCTCTGTGAACTTGCTTAAAAAGAGAGCAGAAATGCCAGTGGAGAGGTGTGACATTTCAGTGGCTGAAAAAGCATGATATTTCTATGTCAGACTACAGTACACAATAAGCAACAGTCTTTACCCTGTTTTAGTTTTTTTGTCTCTGAGTTCTAATACTGTTTTTCAATCATTGTTATATTATCTGTTTATTTTAATTTAATGTTTTTAGGCATAAGGGATTCCTCAAATGCTGATGTTCCTGTATTACAAAGGCTTCAAAGCTGGACACATTCATTATTTTTCTTTTGTAACTTGCTATTGCTACACAAATACATCTGCACAGACACTTCTCTGACTCCCTCCTACCCCTCCTCTTCCTTTCCACCTACCAGAAAATCAAGCTGTGGTAGGGTCCCCAAGGCTTACATTCAGCAAGTAATGAGAGACTGCAGAAATAGAAAGGCTAAAGAGAAAAAAGAATTTCTATTATTTAATCTTTCCTTTCTCTCCTCAAAAATCTCTTTCTAGCTTACGAACAGTGCTTGCAACAGAAATGACCAAAGAGTTGCCAAGGCAACAGCTAAGGTAGCCAAAGTCCTGCCCAGAAGAAAAGAATCAAGCAAAAAAACACTTAAATTAAAAAATAACACAGAGTGGTTGCTGGGTAATGCTATAGCCATTCAAGATGCTCACATTTTCCTCTTGAAAGTAACTGAATCATACCAGTGCTCCACAAAAATGTGATTATGATCAAGTAATTGACTGAGTGAAGTGCGGCACAGGCAATGGACTTTCTTAGTGAAATTTATGAGTGTAAAAAAAGGACTACAGGTATTTTTTAATTTAAGAAAATTATGAATCTGTCATCAGTTTACTTTGCCTTAAAATCACCTCTGAATATTTAGGCAATTAACAGTAAATAATTTCAGAGGGTATTCCTCACATGCAATGTCATACATTCAGTGTTTTCAAAAATATTGTTGTCTTGAGAGCTTAAAACCTAATAATATTGAAAAAGCTGTTAGTGCATAGGAAAGATTATGGTCATTTATTCAAGATACAATGTCTTGCTATTGCTTATATTACTGATCCATTTAGGTACTGTAGTGATAGTTTGGAGCTTTACTATGTGTTGGAAGAAGCATCACCATTGGAACCAAGAGGATCCCAAGAGAATAGAAATTCTCTTTCTAACTGTTTTTTCCAGCACTGTGCATTTGTATAGCACCTACTTAAATCATAGGTTAAAGTATTAAGATCTATTTTGCATCAGAAACTGAAGTTGAAGGTGGTTTAGTGTTAAAGTGTGCTTGAATGATAAGTGCTTCCCCTGGATGCTCTGTAACATGCAGCTCGTATGAGGCAGCTTCCATTCATCTCTATCAAATTCATAGGTTATCAGAACTTTTAAAAATTTGGATCATGCTGGTTTGAAATTCATATTTTTTAGATTATATGGAATGCCAGCAGCACCACCAGCATGACCATTACACTTTTAGTTCTTTACTAGTAGACTAGTTTTGCAAACCTGCAAAACAATGTATTGCTGTATAAAATACATCTTCCCCTGAGTACACATCTTAATTTGAACTGATTCAGAGCCAAAACTTTGAGATGAGCCCTCAGCAGTGAATTATGGGGTTGTTTCAAAGCCAAATTCTAAGTAAACCAATATATAGAGAAGAATAGTGACACCCCCATCAGCTGGTGTGTGACAAGCCGTCCAATATCAAAACTAGTGTGAGAGTGAATTCTTCCCAAACTGTGGTGACACACATATTTTCTTGAAACTCACCATTTGAAAAAGTATCTGGGTGGCTAGCTGCTCTAAAAATTTTACCGTAAGACTCAAAAAAAAAAAAAATTCAATTGTCTTTCACTGAAAGAAAAATGAACTAGTGTGCAATATGTCATGTATTAATGGCTTAATTAACATTTACTTAGTTACCTTTACTTACAAACATTTCCCAGGCAAACTAATAAATTTAAGTAAATTTTTTTTCCAAAAGTTTTTTAAGTGCAAAGTTGGATAATACTTACCGAGGAAGTATTTGGACATACACTGATCAGAAAATGAGCAAAGTTCACCAAAATTTAGGTAATCATCGTAGGCATCAGAAGCTGAGGCTAATATGATGACAGTATGAAATAGAAGTGTACAGAGTAAGGTATCAACATGAGAAACTACTCAGCGGCAATAAGACTTGACTCAGAGCTGCCTTTAAGCGTCAGCTCTAAGGGCCAGCTTAACCCATCCCAGAGACAGCCTGCCTATCACACTGAAGTTTCCTTGAGTGCAGAAAGGACTTTCTGTCACATCTTCTATAATGTCAGACTCACTGGACATGCAGTGTGGAGTCCTCTGCATCTGGACAAAATTCTGCATGATGGTCCCAGGAGTTTACAAAAGGCTAAGCTAACACTTACCTGTATTTCTACTCATACTTTCCATTGATTTCTCATCTTTAACATCATCCTTTCAACTGTGGATTACTATTTTGAATGAAGTCATTGATCAGCAAGAATTAATCAGGAAAGATTATTGGTCCAAGCTAAGAAGCTGTGCCAATATCCCCATTTTCTGAATTCCATTGTTCCCTAGAACCCGCAGAACTTCCAAAAAACTGTGATGATAAGGTTCCTCTGAAATTAAATTTCAATAGAAATGTGGGCACAATCTCAGCACTTTATATATTTGTTTAGTTTTGATAATGTACTGCATTTGTTATTTATAAAAAGGGATCCTGATTTAATATTTTGAGGGGTGAAAGTTTTGCTGCTAAAATTGTTTCCCTACTGTGAAATTTTTATAGCAATTTATTCTTGTTTAGAAGAAAACAAGGTCACAAACTGCAGTTTCACTGCAACAAATTTGTTAAATGAAACTAATAGAAAAGGAGCACAATTAGCTAAAAGCTTTAAATCAAATTCCAGAACTTGGCAGACTTCCTGTGACCCAAAACCAAGTGCAGAACTGAGTAGAATTCATTACAAAATTTGACAAGAACCTAAGGATGTTTGCTAACACGTGGCCAATAAAGGATTTGGTATCTATTGCACAGTCACACAAAAGAAAAAAACATACTTACTACAAATCACTGAAATTAAAATATAAGACATTGCTTTACTGTAGCTGTGATTGTTTACACTTTCATGCTGTAATAGCTCAGTGCTTGAGCAATCTCACAGGAGTGGAGTGGCAACTGCTTCTGATATTAATCCCTAACTTCTTTTGCAGGGTCTCCATGATGGGTGCACACAGATTTTGTGTATATATATGTGTGTACATGTATATATATATATATATTATATATATATATATATACACAAAATGGTTTTCATTTTAAAAATCTTCTTTAAAAGTTGATTATAGTATCCTAGTCCAATAAAAACAAAAGAAGCTGACATTTCCAAAGATTCAAGAGCTAAGGATGGAGAGATTTCTTCAGGTCTCCAGTGGAATAAGTAGTTGTGGCAGCTGGCATGGGCTGGGCTTGGTTAGCCATGTCAGATATCAGAGCAGCCAAGTTTTAAAACCAGAGGAGCATCGTGAGAGTGAACTACCAGCTGTCAGCTGTTGGGAACTGCAGGTGCATGGAGAAACTGATGGTGGCAACAGCCTCTGGCCTCTGGCTGGGCACTGACTGAGTGCAGCCCTGTGAGCTGATGCAGAACTGGGTATTTGGTACCTCAACCCATCATGGATGGTGTCTGATGTCACTCATGACAGAGGAAAAATGGAGAAGCCCAGGAGAGGTGCAATGAAAAACAGAAGAGAAAAGAAGCCAACTGCAAAAGGAAATAAAGAGGAAAATTTTTATTAAAAAAAAAAGGAAGATGATTTGGAGGCAGGTCTTATTTTTGTAGTAATATGGAAATGCAAAATGCAATCTTTGACTTTATTGTAGAAGGCAGTTGTCAAAGTGACAATTTGGAATAAATGAGGTGTGGTGAGGGTGGAGCAGGCCACCCCAGAGGGGGATTCACAGACATATACGCTGTTCAAAGACCAACCAGCATATGGTCCCTTGACTAGTAGTGGAGACAGTGAGAAAATAGAATGTTTTGAGAGAGAGATACAGAAAATTAGAAATGTAACAGAGAAGGAAAAGAACTGAGGAGCAGGCTGATTTTCCGTAATAAGACAAAAGCACCTCGGCTCTTGGTAAATATTTAGCAAACAGGAGATGGATGTCCTTCCTTCCAGACATATCAATAAACAACATACACAGGTGAAATGGTTGGAGTGATAAAAGATAAACTGAGGAAAGATATTGGAAAGGCAGCTGGAGGTGTAATGCTTCATGAGTTTAAATTGAACATACCTGAGAATGCAAGTTCACAAGAAAAGACTGTGAAAAAAGAAGGAAATTAAGATAAAATTTACATACTAGTGAATGTCAGGGATCTGATTGCACTAACGCTCTATGCAACTTCACCCACCACCCCTTGAAAGTTTGACTGCCTGTGACCATAGGCAGCTTTGCTATAGTTCAATCATGGACCAGGCTGCGGGAAAAATAGGCTTTTGCATGCTGTGGCAAGGGTTCTTCCCTGTGTGTTCATGGACTCCATACAAATAGTCTGGTCCTGGGTCCCTGCCTGTCACAACCAGTTCCACAGGGTTTGGAAGGCTGGGTGCCCAGGGTGATGTCAGGGCAGTGCCCTCAACAGGACTTGTGCCAGCTCTTCCCAGCATCCTGCTGTACTCCTACATGCACAAAAGCAAAGCATATTTCATGTGAAAAGACACTTAAATTAGATGTTTTTGAACGAAATTAATTTTTTTTCAGGTTTAATTTCACCTTTGTCAAAGAAAAAACAATTTTTCAATTTTGAAAACGTGGTTGTTCAGCACATTGTAACATGGGTAATCAAACACATACAGTGTCATTCAGACTGGAACTCACAAAAGAGAACCAGAGCAGAATCATTTGCTTCTTCTCCAGTACTAGCAAACTAAGGAGTAATGTGATAAAACAAGAATTAAATCTAGACATTATTTTGCTAGCTTTTAAAAATGCCTGGTGGGCCATTGCAATGCTAAAAACAGAATATGCAAGAAAGGTAGAATGAATTTCACTGGTCAAACAGGAGTCTCAAATACTAATATCCTAAATGAAATGAACAAATCAAACACCTCAGTGAGTTACAGAAGCCTCTGTAAACAGCTCTTAACCCTAGCACTCAGCTGTCTAAGATCCAGTGCCCGGACTGGTACAACACAGCTCTGGTTTGGTTCTCTCCTACTCAGGAAACTCTTATGAAGGTAAAAGAAAATATGTGAGCTAAACCATGTAGGACAAAAAACTGAAAATAGGATATTAGAAAACAGAGACTCTGTAGAAGGCAATAGGACAGCGGAGAGGTGCAGCCCAAGGAGCAACCCATCCTTCTGACTGATAGTAGCCTGGTGAGGAAAGGCTCTACTGCTGCTTCAGTGAAATGGGGGTGAGCATATTAATGCTTAGCCTAGTAGCTCATTGGTCTTTGTTTCCCTATTGTGTGCAATAGCTAATAAGTAAAGGCTTTCTCTAAAATTGCATATATTCTGCTTCTCTCTGTGCAAGATGAAAGTCCAGTGAAAGTGACCCAGAGAAAAGGTTAAATCTGAAATTGGTGTTTCAGTTCTAACAATAAGAATATAGTATTGGATTTATATTACCAGTGACTTGACTAGGAGAGCTACACTGACTGATATGCTGAAAGGGATACAGCAGCAGGAAATACGACTGTAACAAGAGACTTTAATTACTATCGGACAGACAAGACAAATGTCATATCCGGATGAGAAGCAGAGAATTTTTAGATAACATCAATGGCTCCAGGAAGAAATAGAGAGACAGCTGATTAGGGAGTCCACAGTAGGAAATGCAAACCTGGGCTGTGTTATGAGTAATGCACAGGTTGGGTTCCAAAGTGCTCCAGGGAAAAGGCATCTGTCTAGCACTGCCATTGGGAACTCGGAATTGGAAATACATACAAAATACATACATAAATACATACAATACATACATATTAAAGGCCAACAGTCAATTAAATTGGAATGAACATTAACATCATCAGGATTTGGATTCACCCCATAGGGACTGTTTCAACTCTCATTGCCTTCTCCACTGAAAAGTCCTCCACTGGGTGAAGCTGGACTTGTGAGCACACAGAGAGGCTTAGCCAGTCTCCAGGTCAGCAAAGGTCTTGTCATGGGCTTTGCTGAAGGAGGTCAGGTCCATGAAAATGTTTAACCCAATAAGAAACTTGGCAGATAAGAGCAAAGGGGAAACCTGATCATTCTTTATGTTTAATGAAGGCTTGCTGTCTATTAAAAAAATACAAACAAAACAAAACAACAAACAAAAAACTAGAGAGAGTAATCTCTTTAAGCAAAATTTTAAAAGACCAAATGTGATTGTTCTCAGGCAGGTTTTCATCATACAATTCTGTGTTACGAAAGAGAGCTAATGTTTCATTTCAGCTCTAAGGCAGTACCTCTGGTTTCTTCTCTTCCATTCCTTTCCAGTCCCTGCTGGGCAACCAGTGCACTGAGCACCATCAGGCATTGCCCTGCTGAAGCCAGCTGGCTTTGCTGCCTGTGCCAAGCTGTGTGCTGCAGTGATCCTGCATCAGCTCTGCCACTGCCTTCCCCAGACTGATGCTGTTACTTTTCCCTACAGAGCTGACCTCTCCTTAGTCTGAAGCTCCTAGTGTGGCTGTCCCCTCCCAACAACCAGGGACAGCAGAAGGCAGAGAAAAGAAGAAAGGACAAAATATTGAAAGGTCTGAAGAGGTTTTGAAAAAGCACCTCAGTGTCAGTTTGCTATACTAATCCAAATGTATGTGAAAGCAGTTCTAATATAGTGCAGGCTTAGGCCTTCGTTATTTGTTTTGCTGGATGAGCCTTGGTGGCTACAGTTTAATTTTATATAACATCCTTCAGGTCTCTAAGTGGTTTCTAGAAATAAATTACAGGGAAAAAGCCAAAAAATATAATCATAGAGGAGAAAGAATTTGGGTGGGTGAGTAGGCAGGCAAAGAGGAGATAAATTTTTCAGCTGAAATTTAAAAATTGAGTTGATGAGGCAGAGATACAGAGAAATGCTTCTGCAATATATTTGTATTACACAGAAGATATGCATACACCTAGAAAGAGCTTTTGCAATGTGACAGCTATCGTGCTTTTCAGAAGGTCATCTGCCTGCCTGTGTTAACATGGGAATCTGTACCCCCTGGAAGCTAAAAAAAAAAAAAAGCTATGTGAAGTTGCACAAAGTTTTGAGATGTAATCTATTCTGCATCATCTCTGTTTGCTTTACTTGCACTTGTGTTTCACAATGATGTACATCATCATAAACCACAGATATTTCTACTTACATTTTATCTTTCTCTTGATTGCATAATTCCTTTTTTCTTGGTTGACCACAAGTTTACATATCAGAAACCCAAGTGGAAATTTTGTAGAGAAATTGTGTCTGAATTGATACTAAGGAGCTCTAGTAATAACCATATATTCAGTGCTATACATTGGCAAAGATTTTATGCTAATATCATCCATTTCCCATCACTTCATGTGCAGCCACTCATTTATTCAGGAACTACTTGACAATTTTAAGCTCCTTTATACTGTGTGGTTTACATCTGGTAGCTGTGGCTAAATCCTCTATTCGGTTGTTTGAAAATGAGGCCAAGCTTTTCCTTAGACTTATGATCACTCCTAATTATTTGAAGGCCTATCAAATACTGTTAAAAACACCCTGTCTTTAAAGCTTCAGTTCTGAGCATACTGTATTGAACAAGTCTGTTTTTTTACTGTGTATGAAACCTCATATATTTCTGAACTCTGATAAAGCCATAAAATAGGGGTAAGATAGAGTGCTGGGCTGGAACTGCATGTGTGCTTTCCTTGAACACAAACTAGGAGAAAGACTATCACTTCACAGCAGGGCAGAGGTACAACTGCTTTTCTCTCCATTGCACCATGACAAGCTGGTTGCCAAGTGGGTGGCAGATAAGGCAAGCAGCAATACCTCATGTGGAGGGAGGGAACAGGAGAGGGGCGCTGTACTTTGAATTTAGAAAATCTTGATGTAGAACATGCATGCGAGCATGGCAAAGGAGTCGGTGTGGATATCTCACATGCAGGAAATGAGAACAGGAAGACTTGCATTCAAATTTGTTCTGAATATTTCAGGATTTATCTGGTTTTCAGGATTTCACTCGTAAGAGCATTGAAATATTTTATACTGTCAACTCTTCATTAATACCTTTCTATTAAGTCTTGTGTAATTAACTTACTGATGGAAATTATCTTCTAGATTCAGAAGTGGAGCTGCAGCTCACCCAAGACATGCAGGAGCATCTTTAAACCTTCTTCCTGGTATTGATGTGCTGACTTCACATTCTGTGCAAGTTAGCCAGCAGAATATTTACTGAGGTCCTGGGCTGATTTTGCAATTCATGCTGAGCTCTGTATTGTAGCAGTATTACTATTTCTGTACCTGGGCTTGTTAGTTTTCATTACCTCCCTAATTATTTTTTCTTTTAAACTTACAGTGGGACATCTTTCATGATCCTTCCCCTTTGTTTTGCTTTCCTAGCTTTCAAGGTAGTTTGCAAAGGAAATCTAGTGTTGTCACTTCTACTTTACCTGTAAGGAAACTGAGGCAAAGAGCAAATATCTGTACTCATATGGCAAGCCACTGACTGAACCAAAAATAACACCCAGAAGTCTTGCTTGCAGTCCTGATCCTGATCTTCTGGTCCATATTGCGACCCACATATAGATTAAGAACTGTACATTTCCCCAAAAATGAAAGACTAAATAGTCTACAATAACTCTACAGTTGCATCCCAAATGTTCACCTACCAATAAAATAAAGGAACAGCATGCCCGGTCTGTGTTTATTCTCTATTTCAGTATACCAAAAAGGAAGGCAACAAATAAAAATAAGCAAACCTTCTCCTTTGCTGCAGAGAGGCTTAATAAAATCTGAAGCATGAACACTATCTTTCATAGGTAACTGATCATAAAATTCTGTAAATAGAAACTATATTACAGAAGAAAATACATCATTTTGTCACAGAATGAAAAACACATATCCTGAAAAATATGTATATGCCTTTGGTCCAACTTGGCCTCCAAAATGACATGCCTGAGCTACAACTGCTATCAATGTTCACTTGTAATTCAAGAAAATAAAATTGTGTATTTGAAAAAAGAAGTGTATCTGTCTTCCAGGATCTTAGTTCAAGGTTCAGTGTTTGTCCTACGGAATCTCACACACCTCAAGGCGTCGAAGGGAGTTGGGGTTTTTTTAATATTATTTTTTGTACTTTTGACTTAAAAAAAAAAATCACAGAACTTTGAATACAATTTCTATTTCACATAAATTGTATAAAAGTATTTCATTTTCATCTAAAACCTTCATTTGCATTGAAAGGAATCAACATTTTAAATCAGTATTATTCACTTGGGTTTTTTTCAAAAGCATTTCTGTTTACTTTTAATGATTTTAAATGGAAAATGAATATTCTGAAGTGTTTGTTTGTTTGTTTTTATTCAATATATGAAACCAACCAAGATAGGTAGCATGTTATCCACCTTTAGAGTAGCAGCTTTGGAGGAATCAGCTCCCAAAGCACAGGTTCAGTTCCCCATGGAGAGATTGTTTACATCTGCTCTTGTGGAGCAAATGTTGAAAAAAGTGTTTCTTCCCCTCGAGGGGATATATGCCTCTTGCCAAACAACCTTCACTGAGCAGTATATATGTAAGTGTACAGAGAAACAGTTCCCATGATGAGCTATTATGATGAATCAAAAGAAACTGCAGAGGCAGTACAATGGCAGTTGAAGGTTTTTCAGCGGTGCCTCATATATTTGCACTTCAGAACAGAAACCAAAAACATGAAGTGACGCACAGAAGTGCAGTGAAGTGTCTAAAATATGCACTGATGTTTTAAGAATATGTCCACTGAATATTAAGTAAAGGCCCAATTTCATATTACTGCTGAATAGAATCAACTTCTTTTCTGCTTTGGAAGCAATGAATGTCTTGAAGGTTTTCGGGCACTGAAGCGCACAAACTGGTGAAAAGATGATTACTGCAGAGAGCTATGGAATCTTTTAAAACATGGCAGAAGTTTGGTTCTCAGAAATGGTGTCTAATTTTAAATAAGATTGTCTAATTTTTAGTAGTAGCTTTTCTCATCACCTGATAAACCACATGCACACTGCATACTGGAATGCTGCTGGTGGATGAGTACTGAAACTTCTAATCCCACTGTGATAAAGCTGAGATCTTGATATTTAATCTCACCTTTCTTTCTGCTTTGATCATGCCTCACCAGTTTAGTTGTCACTCATCCCTACAATTGTGGTAGGAGGCCTGTACTGGTGTTTGATTGCCCTTCTTCCCTTCCATTTCTCCATCAGAGAGTCATCCATTACAGCACCTTGAGAATGCTGCCATATCTCCATGGCTGGATTTGCTTCTATGGTGGAAGGGCAGCCTCACTTCTCTTGTTATTTATATATTATCTTGGACTCACTTTTATCCTAATAAATTCAAGTAAGCTTGAAAGCATTGCTTCCCACTTGACCACAACTATTTGTAATAGTAACTAGAGAGTTCTTTGGCAGGAATTTGGCCAAAAACAGTTTGTGCTCTCCAGAGCCACCCCTTGCCACAGCTCAGCAGCTTGAAAGGGACAGGAATCACTCTCAGTAGGCAGTTCACAAGCCATTCACTAGAATGAACCCTGTGCTAGTATGTAGCCACTAAGTCTAATCGATATGATGATAACAGAATGGTCCCTTAAGCAATTATTTCCAGTTTAACCATCTGATTTTTGAACTCATTTCACTTCTTTTTTTGTCATATTACACATCTTGATATTTACTTCTTTCTATAACACCTCTGAACACCTGTCATATCATATATGAGCCGGATGTGTTATAAACATGCAGCCACTGAAGACTCCTGCAGAATTTTTCCTCCACCAGTTATAAGATACAATTCTACACAGACATGTTGTCTCCATGTTTATATATCTGTGTGTATGTATATGTATATACAAACATTTTCACTGATAGAGACAAGACTCTTCTAAAAAGGTTCTGAGCTGGGAAAAAAATTGCTTGCAAGCTCTCAGAATTTCATATAGATCTGGGAGTCATAAAATCATAGAATCACTGGCACTGGAAAAGACCTCTAAGATCATCGAATCCAACCATTAACCCAGCACTGCCAGGCCCACCAGTAAATGATGTCCACAAGCACCACAGTCATACACAGAGGGCAAGTTTCTTGCAAGAGTCATAAATTGTCCACAATTTATCAAAAGTTAAGAAATTGCATATATTCACTAAAGACATCATTCAATAGACATCAGTCAAGAAAAATCAGTGAGAAATTTGTCAGTCAGTCAGAGCTGTGCCAATTGCTTTTCAGCTACACTCATGGAAAGGTGGATAAGCAGCCATACAGACTACCTACCTCGCAGCAGATAGGCCAAGGTAGAGCACCGTGTTGCCCTGTGTAGTGACACATCACAAATAACTGTCAAGAAAGAGAAAGATTTATGCCATTTTTCAGTTATGCCCTTAGCCACTGACCATTTTGGATGTTGGCATGATCCCTTCCAAAGTCAAGAGCACAGGAGTTCTTCTAGGACAGCACTAGTGACTAGACAGAGCAGTGATGGACAGGTCTCTCACATGTAGTGTTACTGTTCCTTTTGTAAGAATTTCCTAAATTATGACATGTCCCTTAATATGGGATTTTCAAAAGGCACATTGGGAAGGAAAATTTTACTGCATCTCAAGCCTGTCTAGCAGAATGAGTCCCAGTTACTGCATTCAGAGGACGGAAGTGGAGAGTGGGAGCAAAAAAGTTTCTTTCCAGTCATGGTATTTAATCTTAAAGCTATTTTTCCTGTAAATACATAAACTGGAAAAAGATATAGCTAAGAGTTTAATGTAGAGATAAATGTATCGCTATCTCAATCTGTCCTAAAAAGAAATTGTAGATTTTTCCTGGTTTTCCACAGAATTGGAAGTCTGTTTGTAAGTAACTATGCAAATTCATAAAGAATATATCAGTATTTGAAGCTCAAGAAATACTCAGATGCTGAAATGTTTTAAAAAAAAGATAAAAAATACAAAACCCAAGCTCTATAAAGCAGAGACCAAGCACAGTAAATTAAGAGTGATATTTTCTAGACCTTTCACTATATTTACCATGGCTATGAGTTGCCCTTAAAAAGACATACCTTTTTTTTCACCTTCAGTTTGGTGAGGGAGTGGCATAACCTGTCATCATGATTTCCAAAACCAGTTTCTTTGGGTCTGTAATGGGGTAAATATGCCTCATCCCTAGGGAAACAGTGCTAGGATCACAGTAGTCCTCTACAAAATTACTCAGCTCTCTGGCATTATTATAGACATTTGCAAAGGGTACAGCTGGTCTTGCTGAAGGGACTTTAGACTGCTACTAGTCTCCTTTAATAGAATAAACATTGCTTAAATGAAGATGTGCACACAAATAAGTAAAAAATGAGCTCTGTCTCTTACCAACTGTAATCCCATTGTAGACCGAGTACATCACTGATTAATATGACCTGATGCAGACAAAAGAGAGATCCATAAAACAGTAAAATAAAGATAGACATCAGGAGCAGGCTCAGGACCAATATTCAGCACCCCAGGCAAGACCTCTGTCTTGTTAATATGTGAGCAAGACTTTACTGAAGCTGATATGCTCTCTGGGAAATATACTGCCTTGTCGCAATTTTTTTCCTGTATAAAAATAAGGGGAGTGGGAACCAGTGGATGGATGCCTGTATGGCTGAAAATGTAAAACTAACATATATGAAATTGGAAAATTGCTTTTCTCTTTAGTGAAAAGCAGGACTGTAGTGGTACAACAGAAGTGGAAAAAACCAAAATGGTTGTATGAGGTATAGGCTGTCTCGGGAAGCTAATTGAATCTTAAAATGAGCCATAGACATCTGTCAAGCCAGTAACATTGGAAACAGATGCAAGCTCTAAAAAATCCACTGTAGGGTAAACAGCTGGCTTACATGACATTGCTTCAAACACAGAAAATGAAGTAAAAGGTAACCAGATAAATGAAATGGATGGATTGGAACAAGGAAAAATCTTGCTTCCTGACAGCTGAGAAAAGCATAGGCTTGAGGCAAATAAGATAAAATGGAAAATAAAATTCAATGGGAAGTAAGGCATTTCGTTAACACCAAGAGTATTTCTCCTCCAGCAGAAACATTAAGGCAAACCCCAGATAAAAGTATGTTTTTTAAAATGGGTACTCTGGTAAGATTTGGAACAGGTCTGTAAAACCTCCATTAAACAAAACACATACAATATCCTGAAGCTTTTTTCATATAGTCAAGTGAAAAAACAGACAAAATATTGAATAGAATAGCACGGCTCAGGAACTGAATCCAAGGAGTGTATTAAAATATCACTAATTTGGAGCTCCATGTGTCTAATTTACTAAATTTCCATCCCATGCTGATTATGTTTACTTCCATGCCTTCAGATGAGCTGAGATTTTCCTATTTCATCGTCCTTTTGAGAAAACAGAATATCTGTCTTTGTGTTTTAAATGGACCATGAAATTTCTTTGATTTCTTTTACATTTTACTTTGAAAAGCAGACCTGCAAACAAACCCAGTCACCAGGACATACTATTCAATCAAAAAATGTTCAATTTTACTAATTTGTTTCAAAAAGTAAGCCTGGAAACCAAAGCCTATGTAACTTCATTAAGTCAGGGGACATGTAAGTTTTGTGGTACATCCTCATTTGTTTTCACTCTGACATTATGTTAACCCTTTGTTCTTGCACAGGTTTGAAATTTATTTACTTTGAAGTTGCCTGCTACTCTTTCAGTCACAGGTTTGTGTGCATAAAACCTTGCCTATTTATTCCAGTTGCTTTACCCCATTGCAAAATGTCTCTGTCATTTTGTAACTTTTGAGTGTTTTATTCGCTACTTTTAATAACCTTCTTTTAAGATAGCGCTCCATGTGTAATATAGCAGGAATTCATGTCAGCGGTTTAGTACTACTGTATAGCAATAATTCTGTAGGGTTGCAAAAGAATGTAATATTAAAGCATGAAGTCCTAGCTTCTATCACTGACTGCTCTTTAAAGATTTTACAATAGCATATTTACTTGGACATCTGCAGTGGATGTCATCCTATAGCATTGCTACCCTGAGCTCCTAAAAAGCAAAGGAGTTCTGGCAGACGAACTGTCAATAGTTTTCTACAATGCAGTTTATAAAATAATAGCTAAAACAAAAGTAAATCTTTAGAGATCTAAAATCTTTAAACTGGAGTCTGCATCTCATCTAAAATTATTCTCTTGGGTCTGTAACTTAAAGTTTTTGAAGACAAAAAAAATTATACAGTATACCACAGGAAAATACTACCTGTTAAAATTAAATTAAGATTGAAAGTATATTTTTGTAATTAATATGTTAAAGAATATGACAGATACGTTGTAATTATGTGAAAGGTAACATTAGAAAACCCCAAATCTCAGAAGTAAAATTACTCTTAAGTGCACAGTTGTTACCTACTCTGACATGGATTAACGTTAGCAAGGGGAAAATGTTTCTAAACTCCATTGTTTCATTAAATTAATTTAATCTATCTCATAACTATCTGCAACAGATGTAAATAATTGATTAAAGATATTATATGTTGTCCTTACATGGAAGATTTATAGAGCTCAGATGCTTCATAGAGCATTGATATAACGATTTTCTTCCTTGCATAAATTTTGGGTTTAGATTTACATTTTTCCTAGAAATATATTAATTAAGAACTTTTAACAGAATACAAACAATTGAGAGTAGTGCCCAATGCCAGAACCAGAGGCCATGGGCACAAACAGAAACCTAAGAGGTTCCCTCTGAATGTCAGGAAACACTTTTTTCTGTGACGATGACTGAGCACTAGCACAGGCTGCCCAGCGAGACTGTTGCGGAGTCTCCATCCTTGAAGATATGCAAAAGGCATCTGAACATGGTCCTGGGCAATGGGTCCTGCACGGCCTTGATTGAGCAGGGAGGTTGGACCAGATGCCCTCCAGATGTTTTTCCCTACCTCAACCAGTCAGTAAATCTGTGATTTTGTGAAATCACACACAAAATAGCAATTCTTTTGCTTCATCAAAAAAAAAAAACAAACCAAAACCCCAAACCAAACCAACAACAAAAAAAAGTACCAAAACCAAACTAAAAAAAGCAAAAACCAAAAACAAACAAAAAAGAACTTTGTGATTTCTTATAATTGAATTCATTCTGGGTCATGGTAACTCAGAAATAATAATCACTGAAATTAAAAATAGAGGAAAACAACAGTAATGGAGAAATTCTGTATGCAAGAGTCAAAATTATTCTACTACTTAAACCAGAGTGAAAACATACACTAAAATAGTGATATAGTGGAGTTGTTATTTATGTTTCCATACACTAGAGGATCTGAGTTCTCAGGCATCTATTTACATGATGTAGAGGACATTGTTTCCTCAAATATAAATTCAGGTTTAGGGCACCTAGTCCAACTGTTTTAGCCTTAAGTGAACTAAACAACTTTAGGCAAACAACTTGACTGATATTGCTATAACTAGATAGAGGTTATGTTAAGAGGTTATGTTAAGAAAAAGCAGTTAGATACTATACATATGTATGTATAGCATGTAGGTATGTATGTATTTTTATATGTATAATACGTATGTATAATACATTTGCAGAAACATATATATTTTCCTTTACTATGACTATGTAAATTTACTTTCCAAGGATCCTAATGAAATCTGAGACACTTCAAGTAAGAAAATAAATAAATAAATATATATATATATAAGATTATAAGAATATGTAAGAATATAATAAGCTTGTCTTGAACCAAACAAAACCATGAGTAAGATACAATTTCTTAAAGCATATCAATATGCATTTCATAAAAAAGCATACTCTGATGAGTGGTCCACAGATGATCTGATTATCTGAGAAAAAAAAAATAAACAAGGTGAATATATCGTTGTGGTGGTTTGGACAATCATATAAAGAAATACATATTCATGGATAATCTTCAAAATTAGTTATCAAATTAAAGAAGACAAAAAATTTCTATGGGAAAAGCTATTTAACTTTGTATCAGAATCACATAACCTAATCACTTGAGGAATTATCAATGTTGACCACTCATCAGTAGGTGAAGCGGTTCCTAGATTGGGTACAACACAACAACAAATCCAGATGAGCTGTGCAGATGCTCCTTTCCTTCAGATTACTTCGATAACTTGTACCATATTGCTATTAATGTAAGTATTGTCTTATAAGCATTAAAAGTAATTGTACCTTAGTGTTTGATCTAAAGTGGAGTTGGTGACATTGGATTGCTCTGGCGATATGTCCTTTCCCTTTTAATTTCGGACATAACACAGCAAGCAATAAAGATAGACCCAGAATTTTAGTCTATGAACTCTAAGGTGGCATCTTTCCAAAACCTGTATGCTCTTCCTGTGGTTACACAACAGCTGATTATACCTGAATTACCCATACTACCTGACTGCTGATTAATTTCAGTCTTCATTACAGTCTAAAGACATGAAGAGAACCCAACCACACTACTAGAGTCAAAGACCATCTTAACATTCAGTTACTTACTTATATTTCTTTAACAAAATGTGCAAAAGTTGTTTTTCATATGGAATAATCCAGGGAAGAATAAAACCAATAACATTTCATCTTCAGAGTGAAGATGGTCTGGGTTTAATTAAGCCTTGAATGAAAGACTATGTGGGAATCCTTCATGAAATTAATGTAAGAATACTTAAGAACATACTAAACTGTGAAAATCGAATGAGTAGAATGGGTGTGATATACAATGAAACAAGCAGCAGCTGAAGTAAATTGACAAATTCCAGTGAAGAAGGTACCACTATGTGCTAGAAAATTTCTTGTCCTTTGAGTAAGTAGAACACATTATGAAATTAATTTTTTCAAAATCACTCCACCAGCCTCTACAAATAAGACAACCTTTAAAGAGAGATCCTGAAGAAAAAAAAACTAAAGATGCATCAAATAAATAGGAATATAATTCCTGTGTATCTTCAATCATCTAGGTAATACAAATTTATTTTTAAATCAGAATAAATAAAATTTAATTTACAAATTCACTGTATGGTTCATTGCATATTCTCTTTCTACATCTTATTGATATGATAATTTCACTTGCAAGTTAACAAACAAAAGAGAATTTCCTGGGCATCTACAGAATAGAAAGCTCTCTTGAGATACAAGCATTTGAAACTGTTGAATAAACGCATTTTTTCATTTAAAGTGTACCTGTATGTTTTGACCTTTAACTGATTGATGCTTAAATATTGAATTAAAAACATAAAGGGTAAAATTCTCTGGGCTCAGTACAGTGGACACTGACAAGAAAATTTTTTTTTTTTATTTCCGTATACCGGTATGACCGACAAGATCCTTGTCTGTCCTCAAAGAGAAAAATTGTGCCTTTAACTAAAAAAAGATACGTAGAATAATAATATAAATAATGGCAAATCTGACTCATCGTTTCCTTTCAAAGTTTATTTTTTATGAGTTTTAAAATCTGCTCTATGCAATCAGCTTTAAACCCTCAAGAATGAGCTTGTCTACAATTCACCCAGTGTTCTGTAGGGACTCATGGCCAGCAGCTCACTAATGTAAAACAGGTGTGTAGCCTTGGGAGCCAAACCCACTTTTCTCTCCTGTTTGGATTGAAGGAGTCATGCTTTCTCTTCTTCTGGCTTAACAAAGCTTTATTCCTTTGATGCAAGACTTTGCACAAGGAGGCTCAAACAACCTTACCCTGCTTGTTCACCTGCTGGTTATGGCACTTTATCAGAAGTGGAAAATATGGGTTCAAACTCCTGAAGCTTAGAGGTTATAAAATCTAGACTTCTTCTCGTGCATGTTGCTGCAGCCTCTAGAGCACAGTAATTATAGACAAAGAGTAAAAAAATTAGATGAGCCCATTTGCTAGTCTCTCCCTTGAGACTTGTATGCTACTCATATTTGCAATGCTGCAGTTTTGCTCTGACTCTCAGGCCTTATTTACCAGATTAACAGAGCAGGAAAAAGCTGCACAAGGGCTCTGAAGATGTAAATGGGGCCAAAATGTGACAGAGGAGCAGGGGATGGAAAGGGCAAAGAAGACCCTCACTAGGAGAAGTGCCCCCCTCCCACTCATCAAAAAGGCAGTCTCCAGCTATGTGCACAGTAGGAACTGGGGAGGGAAGGAAAGGGAGGAAAGCAAGCTCAGCACCCTCCTCCCTCCCACTCCATTAATATCAGGATATTTTTGCACCCACAGCTGTGTTACTATACTTGTACTTTCTTGTGTTGAGTCTAGGGAGAGGCACATCTCCTGGGACATGGGAAATTTGTCATGTACAATTATCAGAAGCATTAAAACCTAAACTGTCCTGATTTGGAAAATGACAAAGATTAAGCTACTCAGTTTTGGAAAAGAAATGTGAATAAAATGTAACATATATAATTTTTGGTAAAAGTCTTGAGACTAGACTTCAGTTCTGAACCTTGCTCCTTTATACAAATTTATCTTTGCAGTTAAAGATGGTTCTTGTAAGTCCATTCCAACTCAGGATATTCTATGAATCTATGACATCCTCCAAATGTCATAGATTTGGCATAGATGCCTTCCTTATTATTTTCTACTTACTCAGAAAGTCCATATTATAAGTACTACATGAATAAAGATTTGCATAACAGTATTTGCAGCTTTAAGTATTAGAAAAAATTGTGGAAAAGAGTATTAGTATATACAGATCCTATTTGACAGTACCGTTAAGTGTATAACATCATAAATTGTGGGTACTCAGTCTGTTGTCCTAAATATGAATTGCCATCGTATTGGTAACAAACCATATTCTAGTAATTCAAGAATACAGTCTTCTAGGGAGAGAAGTTGGTAATTCTCACAGAATCACAGAATACGCTGAGCTGAAAGAGACCCACAAGGATCATCGAGTCCAACCCTTATTCCTGCACAGGACCATCCCCAAGAGTCACACCCTGTGCCTGACAGCATCATTTCTTGAATTCTGTCAGGCTTGGTACTGTGACCACATCACTGGGGAGCCTGTTCCAGTACCCAACCACCCTCTGGGTGAAGAATCTTTTCCTAATATCCAACCTAAACCCACCCTGACACAACTTCAGGCCATTCCCTCAGGTCCTGTCACCAGTCACCACAGAGATGATGTCAGTGCCTGCCCCCCCCTTCCCCTTACAAGGAAGTTGTAGGCTGCAATGGGGTTTCCCCTCACTCTCCTCTTCTCCAAGCTGAACAGACCAATCGACCTCAGCCGCTCCTCACACAGCTTCTCCTCAAGGCACTTCACCATCTTCATTGCCCTCCTTTGGACACTTTTTAATAGCTTAATATCTTTCTTATATTGTGGTGCCCAAAACTGCACACAATATTCAAGATGAGGCCGCACCAGTGCAAAACAGAGCAGGACAATGACCTCCCTTGATCACTGGTGATGCTTTGCCTGATGCCCCCAGGACACAGTTGGCCCTCCTGGCTGCCAGGGCACTGCTGACTCATATTCAACTTGCTGTCAACTAGGACCCCCAGATCCCTTTCCACAGCACTTTCCAGCATCTCTTTCCCCAGTCTGTATGAACATCCAGGATTGCACCATTCCAGGTGCAGAATCCAGCAATTTCCCTCATTGAACTTCATATGGTTGGTGATTGGCCAGTTGTCTTATTTGTCAAGGTCTCTCTGCAGGGCCTCCCTGCCTTCAAGGAGGGAGCTACTCCCAGTTTTTTATCATCTTCACACTTGCTTAGTATCCCTTCCAGTCCTGTGTCCAAGTCATTTATGAAGATGTTGAACAGCACAGGGTCCAAGATGGAGCCCTGAGGAACCCCACTAGTGACAGATCACCAGTCTGATGTTACCCCATTCACTATTACCCTTTGTGCTCGACCCATGAGTCAATTGCTCACCCACAACATGATGTGTTTATCCAGCTGTGTGCTGGACATTTTGTCCAGAAGGATCCTGTGAGAGATTGTGTCAAAAGCTTTACTGAAATCCCAAAAGATGACATGAACTGGCTTCCCTTGATCAGCTAGGTGGGTTACTTTGTCATAAAAGAAAATCAGGTTTGATAAGCAGGACTTTCCTCTCATGAAACCATGCTGGCTGTGACCACTGGCTGCGTTGTGTTTCAGGTGTTCTTCAATACTTCCCAGAATAATCTTCTCCATAACTTTACCAGGCACTGAAGTGAGATTGACAGCCTCATAGGTTTTGGGGTCCTCATTCTTGTCTTTCTTGAAAATCAGGACAACATTAGCCAGCTTCCAGTCAACTGGGACCTCTCTGGATTCCCCAAAATCACTGAGAGGGGTTTTGTGATGACATCAGCTCTTTGAGGATTCAGGGATGAATCCCATCAGGCCCCATAGATTTGTACGGATCCAGCTGGAGCAGTAGATCCCACACAATTTCAGAGTTGATCATTCTCAAAGTCATGGTCCTCCAGCTCAGGGCACTGTGACCCCCTTAGTCGGTCATCTGTGTTGAAGATGAAGGCAAAGAAAGAGTTAAACACCTCTGCCTTGTCTCTATCCCTGTTTGTGAGGTAACAATCCTCATCCTCTGATAGGCCAATGTTGTTTTTGCACTGTTTATTGCCATTAGGGTATTTGAAAAAAATCTTTTTATTATTCCCCACATTTCTTGCCAGCTTCAACTCCTTTTGAGCTTTGGCCACACAAATTTTCTCCATACAGTGGCAAGCAACATCCTTGTATTCTTCCCATGTCACTTGACCTTGCTTCCACTGGGCACAGACCTTCATTTTTTGCCTTATTTCCAAGAGAAGATCCCTGCTCAGCCAAGCCTCATCTGCTTGACTTCCAACATCTGGAAATTGTCTGTTCGTGTTCCCTTAGGAGGTGATGTTTAAAAATGACCAGTACTGATGGACCCCAGCACCTGCAAAAACATTTCCTAGGGACCTTTACTTACTAATTCCCTGAGGAGCCTGAAGTCTGCTCTCCTCACGACCACAGTTGAGGTTTTGCTGTCACTTTTCATCCTGTCAGCTGAAATTTTAAACTTGATCACTTTGTGGTCACTGTGGCCAAGACAGCCACCAATCTCCACTTTGCTCACAAAATCCACTCTGTTGACAAGCAGCAAATCAAAAAGGGCATTTTTCTGAGCTGGCTCTCTTAGGACCTGTTCCATAAAGTTGTCACCCATGTTTTTTTACGAATCTTCTGACCCTGGTTGTGCCAGCTGTGTAATGCTCCCAGTTAATTTCTGGCAAGTTGAAGTCCCCTACAAGGACAAGGGCAGTTGATTTGGAAGTGTCCCTAAGTTCCTCAAAGAATAATTCCTGGGCGTCATTGTCCTGGCTGGGAGGTTGTGAGGGTAGAATGCCCTTTTTCCAGAAGATTTTGCTGCGAGGAGACAGAGTTTTCACTTGGGAAAGCTTTCTGCCTAACAGGTAACTCTTTCTCAAAGGCAGTTTCAATGCTTTCTCCCTTTCCCACATAGCAAGAGAAGTTCTCAGCCTCTCTCTCTGATGTGTGAGAGGAGAGAGATGATGCTTACACAAATGCTACTGGGTCGCTGCAGCCCAAGGAGAGTCAGGAGGGCCAGTGATGATAAAGCCCAGGAGTGAAAGGGAAGTTTGCCCTTTTTTCCTTGGGGCCTGGTGCATCAACAGCACTGTGAGGTATTTGTAAGTTGCTTGTGTTCTGGCCTTCTAAATAAACTTTTGAATTCTTTCCACTGCCTTGGCATTTCTGGGGATACTTGTGTATCTTACTTTACAGAGGTCTGTAGCAGACTCCTACAATGACATCCACATCATTTTCTTACCCCTTGATTCTTACCCGGAGGCTCTCATTTTGTGTGTATAATTCAATATTGTAATTCTCCTGCACATATGCAGGTATAAGCACAGGTTATATGCTTGTTAATGGAAGGAGCGCTCACAGATATCCTTCGTACCCACATAATGCTACTAGATTACTAAATTAAGGACCTAGATGATAGTTTTTTTCAAAAAGTGTTTGTGTGCACCTGTCACCAGGCTCCCTTCATAAATCTGTCTTGCATTATTTATGTCTTTCCAGATTTTTAACTATCCATACATCTAATAGTAATTTTCATATAATTATCAAGACTGTATGCCTCAGGGAAATAAGTAATCATAGAAGAAAGTCCCCACAAATCTTAAACATTCAAGCCACTGATTAGAAGATTTGATATGTGCAGAAATAAGGCAGAAAATAGAGTGGAATGAGAATTATACCACATAGACATGAACGTGAATACAAGTATCCAGATTATGCTCATGCATATATATTCCTAGATGTATATATTCAAATATGTATGTATACATGTACATGCATACATTCTCGCTTTATGTGAGTTATAAAGTTGATGTACTATTCATGCAAAAATATAGATGTCATTCTAGAACCTAAAGAAGTGGTTTTAGTGTTATAATGAACTGTTATTATTGAACATTCTTGTTTTTAACTATGCAGAACCCTTCTAAAAGCAAAAAGAAAAAAATGTATCTGTGAAAGAGGGTGAAAACCATCACTACAATGAAACAACCACAATGTGAAAGCAATCATTCATTTTCTGTATGATAACATTCTTTGTCTTTCGTTGAACCAACCTTTAGTTCACGGTTGACCCATTTTTGACAGAATTTCACATCACAGAGTATTTGAAATGGCTACAGACCTGAAAGGCATTTTAACTGCAAAATCTGCATCACGAGACATTTCTACAGTACTATAAAAATAAGAGAAAGTAGGCAAGCAGCATGAAGACTAATACTTGTCATTTATCTACAAGACTTACCCTATAGAATTTGAGATCTTTCTTGAATTTGACAAACCTTTGGGTTCTCTCAGAGTGAGGAATAGGTTTTCTGCAACAACTAGGACCACTTTTATACTGTAAACATGATTGGAAAAATATAAGGAAGAACAATTCATTTCACTGAAGTGCAGCTGAGAGCTTAAAAATATCTCAGCGTGCTTTTGTCAAGGTCAATATTTATTGTTATCATACAGAAAATGATAAATTCAACATAAGTTTCTTGTCAAAGCTCTGTATTTCTGAATGTATTCCACTATCTGCCTTACACAAATGCTGTGACAAGTGCAAGCAATCTGTCAAACAAAGAGCATCACACAGGCAGGCAGACCTTTCATTTTCTGCCTAGTTGTACTGCATCTGCGTTCTGCTTACCTGTCTTTGGTTTAGCCAGATTCTCTTTCAAATCCCTTTCTGAAGCAAATTGGCTCAACTCCAGGTTTTCTGTTAAGAATGTTTTAAGTCAAAATGTTATTACTTCAAGCTGGATTTTACTTTTTTATTATTAAAACAAGAGCAGGCACTGGAGCACTTAATCATCTATCTCCTATTTACAAATCTTTCAACTTGCATTATTCCTTTCTGAAAGAAATAGAAAATATGGACTCTTGATACTAATAAAAATTTCACATCACTATTAGCTTGCTGTTAACAAAGCTTTTCTTTACTCCGTTTCTCTTTTTAAATGGATTAGTCCTGGCTGGGTAACAAATTTAAAAATGTCTTTGAAGTGTGAATATAATATTGCCTCATATTAGTTAAATATTTTTAAATATCAAAAAGTGACTCAAAAAAATTAATCCTATAATATGTTCACTTCTGTGATCTTTTAATGTGAGAAGTTGATGTGCTTAATCCCTGTGAACTATACTGAGCAATTATCCAAAGCTTTGCTTGTACTTTTTGCAAATCATAAAAATAGATTTAATGTAAATATGGGACAACTTCTGATTTTGCTTACTAATTGCTCATTATGTTAATAAGAAATACTTGAGAAGTAGCCCAACTCCTTCACGCCCAATCTATACTTGAAAGAAAAAAAAATTCTTGTGTTAGAAATTACTTGAAACCATATTTGTAGTTTTTGCTTCTCAAACTGAGCTCTGAATTGACAAGATTCTGATTCAAATGAATGATTAATCAACCTATTAGCCTTCCTTAGAGCTGCCAGTGGTTTGAAGTATATTTTAAGTAAATAAAGGTTAATCAAACACAGTAAGACAAAGACTCAGACCAGAATAGTTATGATTAAATAAGATATTACTCTATAAATTTTCAGTCTGGAGGGAAAAGTAATGAGACCCTTTTTTGTAAATATACTTTACTATAGTGACACAAAATGTATTTCAGTTTCATGAGATGTTTTGAGGATCTTAATTTAAAGTATCAGTTCTACCTCTCAGAAGAGCCACTGTTTTTTCATGGAGAGCTTAGTATAGGATTGTAAACTTTAACTGTCTAACAAATTACTCATGACCAGTTTTCCTAAATTGTGGCAGTTGGCATTTTGGAAGACATGGTGACAACAGATGAGCAAAGGCTTTTGGTCAGACATAGTCTAGACCTGAAGAAGTATGTCTGCTATACAAGTTTCTTAGTCTGTCCTGAGCTGCTGCCATTTGATATATCTACTCATTTAGCAGCCTGTCAGCAAATCTGCCTGAAACTAGAGTTCCAAAAGTCCTGGGAGAAAAAAAACCCTACCCCTGAGCTTCCTAAACTCAAGTCTAAGATCTCTACATTTTTGTCTGGTGATTAAAAGAGTGAAACTAATGATATAATATTTTTGGGTTTGGAGGGTTTTTTAGAACTTTTAGAATACATATCATAGGGAAATCAAGAAAAAGCTATCCAGTCACTTAAAACAAATGCTGGCAGTGATTTTTGTCAGTCCTGTACCCTAATACAAGTACTGCAGATGCAGAACAAAATGCAAAATAAATATTGGCTATAACTTAATATCATAACTTTCTGAGTAAGGATAAAATTTGTTCCCATCTAACTTTAATGGACTTCTAAATTTCTTTATAGAATGCTAAAATGGGATTCATCTTCCCTAACGGTAATAATCTGAAAATATAATTATTTTTAAAAAACCTTGGTATAGCTAGATTTTCCAGTCTCCTACATGGAAAATGGAGAAGAATTGGCACTTTTGAAGGACAATTCATCTGTCCTAAGATATGTAACACATTGTCCTATGTTTTTCTGCTTCGCTGCAATATTTTTTCCTATTTTTCAAGCTACTGGAAAACTAATTGGAAACAGTTTTGGCTTGGTGAAGCGTGAACATCCTACAACACATTTTGAAATTCTCTTTTAATAATCATAGACCTATTATTTCCATTGAATGCAATGAAATTTTAAATCATCTTGAAAGATCCACTGGTGATGTCTTTGATGTTACGTCATAGAAGCTTATTCTTGAAATTGTTGCATTTTGCTGTATGTCAGATTGTCATAGAGCATGAAAGATTCATCACACTAATGAAGATGGTCCAATGGAGAATGCATTTAACTAATCATAATTCATGAATCTAATTGCCTATGGGCTCATGGGGTGAGAGTGGAAGAGTCAGTAATCCAAATAGTCTTCTGGTGACAGGATGACTTATCTAATGTTAAGTGACTGGAATTTTACCTTCTTTACAGATCAAGAACGAGGTCTAAAAATATATGAGTTGTGGCATTAGTAACTTTGAAATAATATTTCTAATGTAAATTCTGTCCCCAGAGTTCTTTAAACAAGTTCTAAAACCTTGTCAGTGGCATGGATAGGTATGTTTATACTTGTGCATGTATGGATTTACCTCATATTCATCTTTCAAGACCAGCCAACTTTTTTTTTTCCTGAGCCTTAGACTGAAATTCATGGATCCCATGAATTCTTATATGGTTATATTTGTCTACACACAAAGTAAAACTTTTTCCATAACTTATGGCAAGATTTAAAAAGAAAATTAAATCATCTTCCTGAAAACTTTTCTGATATTACAATAAAAATTACAGCAGTGATGGGTATTTATTTTAATCCTATATAGTTAAACTATCTCAGAAACTGTGACAAAAACTAAAACCATATCTAACAGCTTCTGAGATAGCTGTTATTTCATTACAATACAGCTTAAGTCCTATGCATGACAAAATTGTCTTACAGTGCCTGCAGAAACAGCTGAAGAGTCAACTCCAACACAGCTGAAATGAATACTGATGGAAACTATGAATTTCTCTAATTTTTAGAAATCTGAAGCTATTTATATGTAAGTTCAATAGTCATTGACAATTTCAGGTAAAGATTTAGCTTTAATTAACACTGGTGAAATAGTCAGGATTTTATTAACATGTCAGGGGAATATTATCTGAAAGAGTAATGCAGCTATCTAAATGTTATAAGCAGATAATGTTTAGATATCTAAACTTTTTTTTTTAAAACCCTTATCATAATTAACCAGTTCCAGCCATTCTTTCTTTGTATTAACCCAACAACACTCCAGTAAGTAATGACATAGTAGTCAGAGTAATATGGAGTGACATTCCTGGTACAACCTCATTAATACTTTCTTATTTAACTTCTTAAACAATGTAGTTGTTAATTTTTATCAATATAGGTATATACAATTTGTGTACTATTTGTGGTGTATGCATGTATGTCAAGGCTATACAATTTGATATGTAATTTTAGTTTAATTATTAATTTCATATTAAACAGGTTCAGTAAAATAGAGGAAATATTATTCTGAAATATGAATCCTGCATGGAAAATAAAACATTAAATATTTGAGGAGTCAGGAAGTCTTTTTTGGGTTAGTGTCAAAATTAACAGAGGCATAGTAGGATTCTTTATTATTCTTAGAATTTTTACGTAGACCCTGAGTAGCTTCATAGTGGAGGTGTTAGGAAATTAAGAAAGCGGGAAGTTTCACAGTGCCACTGAGAAGTGGAAACCTCAAGAATGTGATGGATAAAATTAATGTTTTAGTACTTCACCCTGGTCCAATATAAAAGACTTACAGATTCAGGGGAATGCTATTGGTATGCTGAAGATAATTGGTCTCCAGAGACAGATATTGCAATCATCTTTCAAAATGGTCCAATTTTCTGATCTTACGGTAATTAAATGAAAAATCTTTATTACATTAATTTAACTAAATTACAGATTTCTGTGTAAAATCCATCCCCCTGTCTATCTTCATAACATAATATTGCGTTCATTTCAGAAATGTTTTAGGTGCCTATTTTGAGTTAGATTATTTTATTTATGGCTTTGAAAATATTCAAATAAATGAAAAGTATTTAAGATAATTTCATGTTGGTTTAATTACACGTGAAATAATCTTTTTGATCACATAGACTAAAATATTGGTTTTTGTTATAGTACAAATCAACACATAAATCCAGTAATATCTTATTAAAATGAATATCAGACTTTTTAAAGTCATATATTTGTTATTTCTATTTTTAGACATTGTGTATAACAAAACAGTAAGTCTATTAAGTAAATTATTGCAAGTATTTACAAGCACCAGTAAGACCACAATTTTCTGATGAAGACACACTTGTCATGCACACTGGAAAGTTATACTGCACATTTATTTCTGAAGCATGCTCTAATGTATATACTATACTATAACGTGAAAATTTGTATTAAAAAGGTTTAAAATAATCTTTAAAATTAATATGCTTGAAGATTAAATATACTTTCATTAGTACAAGAAATTACATATGTACACCTTTATATATGTTTCTGAACTTGCATCCTGCCTATGATTTACATCATCCCTCCTTCCTAAGTTTGAAGACATGCCAAGCTTACATGCATGCACTCATACATGCATAGGGCATGTATATATGCATATGTGTGTGATACCCATGTAAATGACATTGTAGAGTATGGGGGTTTAATATCTACAGGTAGAAAATATGAGCAATATCTTTTAAAGGAAAACTCACATGAATCACTGCAGGATCTAAATGTCCACCATTTTCTAAACTTAGAAAAACTGCTAATAGCCTGATGTTACAGAGAAGTACTACGAAGCACTGGCAGTGAAGCTGGTAGGAAACTACCCTAAACTGTACATTGTGACAGCCAAGGGACCTGCAGATGTCAGCCATGGGACAGCAAAGTTGTTAACCCTTACAATGAAGGCCGGAGAATTGCAAGATCTTTGTCACACTATTCTTATCATCTTCTGCTCTCCGTGATGGCCCCTTACAGCCTCCCCAATGAATTTTATGTCCCATGAAAAGCCTAAGCTCACAGTGTTTTTCCCAAAATATGTATTTGTTCCTTACATGAATAATTTCTGGAATTCTGACACATGAGATGGATGGGAAAATATATGTAATATTGTAATGGAAAGCTGTTTTCAGGTTCTATAAAATATGGATAGATAAGTATTTTATGACTACAGTTTTGTTTCCAAGAAAATTTCTACACAGGTACAAAGTCATTTGCTTTTGAAAATCTCTTCCTAAATTTTCTGCATCCTAAGCTTTATAACATTCATGCAGCAAGATATATATTCAGCTAAAAATATGCCAAAGATAAGCCTTCAGGTATATATGAATTCAGTGCAATTGCATGTGAATTTTATTGATAGCATAGTAATACTGATTGAGATGTAAAGCTACCAAGGAAATGGTACATTTATTGACAATTTATTTTGTGATCTTCTGATGGAGTGTGGAGGATGAGTATTTCCAATCTGATGACAAAACCACTATGTCTGGTGCTGGAAAGTAAATAGGATGTAGGGGTTTCAGTTACAAATATGCATTCAGGCAGTTCAAAACTTACTGTTCAAGGTATGGGGAGGAGGTAGCATCATCTATTTGCCAACAATTGTGTTTATATTATTCTACATCTCATCCAGTCCTTACCACTCTGACTGCTCATCATATTTCAGCATAATATACACAGTGCATCTTGCACTGCTGTAACTATAAAAATATGCACAAAGAAAAATATAGTCCTCTTTGCTTTCATCTCAGCTACAAATTCACGTATAACAAAATATAACTACCTTGTTTATTGCCTTGTCTAAACTACTATACTAGTACATAAAGGCTTCATTAACTAAACTGAATTATTGAATATACAAAAGTAAATATGAAGTTCAGCAGTTAAATGATACATCACTATATTCAGACAAAAACAAACCAAGGAATTGTTTTCAATCAGTGGTTAATTTTGAAAGGAGAAGGAGGAGAAGGAAAGGTAGGAGGAGACAGGAATATCTCTTGCTTCTGCATGAGTTTAAATAAATAAATAAATAAAAAGAAGGCTCTAGCTCTCTGGCACCGGGAACAAGTTGTGTGGCACTACTTGTATCAACACAGCTAAATTTCGGTGGTTTTCCCCTCAAAATGTGTTAGCTTCCCCCATACTGCCCTTTAGTTTGAGCCATCACCCAAAACACACCATGCCCGGTATGGCCAGCAGGGCTGGGAGAAGCCTGGGCCGCACCAAGCTCAGCAGCACTAAGCCACACAGGTGACAACAGGACAGCATCCTGTGCCACAGCCCAACCTAATTCACTAGCATGAGTGCAACCTACTACTATAAAAGGGAAAATATTTACAAAAAATTACAGAAAAAATTGCTCTTTTTAATCATTGAAAATTACTTTAAAATAATATAGTTTACCCTCACATGAAGTTTTTATAAATCAATGCAACCTAAATCTAAAGATTTGGCAGATATTCACATTGCATTATTTTTACTATCCAGCTTAGAGAGCAAAATTATGTGCTTAGAATTAAGCAGTGTAACTTGTTTAAAGTGTCTGAGCTGGGGATTTCCTTGATTTAAAATAAGGCTATTTAAAAACAAACTAGCTCAATGACCTTGTGCATGAGTCACCTTAGAATGTTGAATTCTTATATAAAGTATCAACCTATTTCTTCATTCCAAGCACACACCAAATTTCCTTGCATATCAAAAGAAGTAAGAGTGATTGAAATCTGACATGTTGCTATTGCTACATATGCTTTCAAAAATGTGGTACAGGCTCTAGATGAAGAAAATGTTACCCTGTCATCTCCATTGTACACTAAGGACAAACCAGATTCATTACATACCCTCAAATTTTTATTTTAATTTTCTTTTCAGAGTGTGATTCATCTGAACTCATGTCTTTGGGAATCCCTTAGGCTGCAAGTTATTTTTCATTCTCTTAAGTCTGACATTTTAGCTCTGTGCGATGCACGCCATCCAGTTATGTCCTTGCACGAACTGACCAACATGACCAGGCAGAATTATCCAGGCAATGACTAGTGAGCTTGGCAAGTCTAAATACAAAACCAGTACACACATCACCCTAATTTCCTGCAGATATAAACAGAAGAGATTGCAAGAAGCAATAAAGGTTTTGTAAATTAAAATTGTTTTAATCACTTAATCTATTGCTTTAATTAAAATTTCTTCTCCTAAATAGCAAGAAAAAAGCTTCTGTTGAATTACCTACTTATCAGCAGTGATAATAGGTTAAACAAGCATTGATTATCTCTCCTCAATGATGAATTACTGCATACATGCTAGATTTTCCAATGGTTTTTTGTAAATCTCATTCAGTCCTAATGTTATAAAAATATATCTTTCCAAGCTCAAGTGAAAATTGTACTGACTGTGTGAATGATTTACAGGATGTCACAATGATTTACTGAAAAAAAGGTGCCTTATTTTATGTGTTTGGCATGCACCTCTCCACGTACACTGATTATCCATATTTTGTATATTAGAAAATGTAGACTGCACTGCACTGAAAAAGAAAACACATCAAGTAGTTAAAATAAGTAGATAGATAGATAGATAGATAAATAGATAGATAGATAGATAGATAGATAGATAGATAGATAGATAGATAGATAGATAGATAGATAGATAGATAGATAGACAGATAGATAGATANAGATAGATAGAACTATCTCTATTCTATTCTGTGGAAACAACTCTGAAAGTGCCCTTACTACCTCCTGAATTTTTTTTCCACATACACATAGAAACTCTCCCATGTCCCAAGATGAATAGAGAGCTTTTATGCAACAACCAGAAGAGGTTTGAGACACATTCTTGAAAGCACCAAAGTGAATAAAGCCTAAAGACAAAGGTTCATATTCTGCAACAGTTATAAGGTACTGCTGACCTTCCAACCCACCATGTCTGTTTTAGGATGCTGCTCCCTCAGAAACAAGCATTTGAAGGGCTGGGCTTTCAACCAAGTCAGGCTCAACTTTAAGTCCAAACCAGATGAGTTATAAACTTTATAGGTTATAAAAAGAACGATCCTAATTTCCCTTGGTTATATTTTGTCTTTGGAAATGAGTTCTTGGAAAACAGGAGCAGAAATGAAATCTACTTAAAACAGCGCTGTCACTGAAAAATTGCATGTGGAACTACATGAATGTACTCACTTAAAAGCTGAAGTTCACAGCTAAGGACCAACCCTTAGGGACATTTGGGCAGCTAGAGGCAAAACTTTGTAAACTGCCACTGGGTATCCACTGACATTTTCAGATTATTAAGTACCTATACAAAATCTGCCTTGTAGTGGTAACGGAAGCATATGACACTTAAGCTCCACACTGAAGAATTTTAGTCTTGGTATAACCTGTGAGTAGTCAGACATCTGTCTGTTTCAGATGGTTTTAGATCAGGGCTGCATTTCCTTGCAAAACTTGATTTTGATGGCTAGTTTGAAGTTCTACCCTCACATTATGGAGTCAGCCTTTGTCCCATAGAAGCTGGCGGATATTAGACTTGTGTGGGGGGAGGCGGCGGGTCCGCCGAGCCCCTAGAGCTTGACAAGCTTAAAATATTAGATGGTATTAGGCTGTTCCCGTGAGAGCAGTGAAGTTAATTAACTGTTCCCATGGACAGAACAGCCTTGAGTATCAGGGAGTTGACTGGAAAGACGATAAGCAGTGCAAGGACAGGGCTCTTGGCTGTGTTTCAGGGTGCAGGTGTTAATTCTTGGGTGTTTTTGTAAAAAATATATTTACAGTAAGTGTGTGGGAAAGTATGGATTAGCTGTCAATAAAGCAGGCTGCTGCACTTAGGCAGCAGACCCCTTGTCTCATCTCTCTGTGTGCGTGTGTCTACTTTCTCTACTGACCAGACCTAAGCGATACGACAGATACCCCGTGACAGACTTGTACTCTATTTGTCATTAAATTTATCGTTAGTTAAAACTATAGCATAAGCACCAAAGACTCCCTAGTGTCTTATTGTTGTAATGAAAAAAATTGCTAATATAAAAACATTTCTGTATTTCTGAAATAAAGCTCTTCTTTCAAAGTCTTAGTTTCAATAAGCTTGAGATACACTGTTTCATACTAATCCTTTATATGTGAATATATTTACTGATGTAAAATATTAATAAAATATTATTATTTGTACAGGATATATTAAATACAATATATCTGGCATTTAAAGAAAACACACATCAGGTGGTCTTACAATATCTTAATCAGTTTGAAACTTACTTAGAAAGTCTAGTATTTGGTAGTTTACCATGATCAACAATGGAAAGAAAAACCAGGTTCTGCTGGGCTTTTTATGTTAGACAACTTTATGAAGCTGTATTTGAACCTGCTGAGGTGAGATTTTGTTTGTCATCCCCACCTTGCAGGTCACGCTGGGGAATAGTCTGATCCTCCTATATCTACAGTGCTGATTTTGGCCACTCACATAGTGTGAGTGCTTCTGGGAGGGCAGCTTGTCTGGAACACCTGCTCCACAGGGTTCCCTGTGGCCATGCTGGCATCCATGTGGTGTCGAGCTTGTCAGGACACTGGTGAGCTAGTGATTCCAGTCATCATCCTCCATCAGTTGCTCTGTCATTATGGAGGATATTAGGCCCTAGGTCACCAAACAGAGACATGTGTGACATCCTCATATCTCTGTGATGAGCAGGGACTGTCTCCAGCTTCCCTGACACCTCTCCAAGCCTTTGGTGCAGCCCAGTGTGGGTTGTTTGATGCCTGCTCCTGGGAATGAACCGAAGCAGGAGTGATCCGTAGTGTCAAAAGCACACTGTGACAGGACTCAGTGAAGTGTCCATCTTCTGGTCTGCTCTTCAGGAGTAGGCATGGCTCCTGGAGCTCTGGAGATCCCAACAGTCTTCCAGAAGGCATGGGACAGACAAGCCTTCTTGGGCCACAATAGGTTGCAAAGTGCCATAGTGTTGAGAGGCAGGAGTCTGCCATCATTGCAGCCATAAGATATAGCCTATCTTCTGTGAAGGAATATAAATCACTGTGAAATAAAGCATGCTATCAGGTGAGTGACATAAGTAATTGAGTTACATCAGAAAGGCATTATACTGTTAGTTAGAAAAATTATTCTGGCTGCTATGTTTAGACAAGAATGTTTAATCAAGAAATGTATTTCTGTGTAGTTGTCCATTACTGATGCCAAAAATGAATGCCTGAAGTTAATTCCTTCTTTTATTTGACAACTTTGAATTACTTAGTTTCTCTGCTTAAGAAAATTAAATTCATCAGCATCCATATATACATACTGTATTAATTAGCCACTGGTACTACATTGGAAGCTATTTCTTTTCATAGTGTTACATTAAACAGAGTGAATTATGTTATACCTTATGCAGTTCTATTAAAAAATGATCTTCATAGTCTCCTATAAATCTGCTCTTCAAGAGATTTCTGAACTTATGAAGTTTACAAGTTTGGAGCCCTTTCAGAACTCTTAATCCACATACTTATCTACATATTAATTTCGAATGTGGCGAGGAACCAGATACAGTTCTTGAAATCTTAACTTCTGGGCTCTGAGATGTTTAAAGAAAAATGGTTGATTCAACTGCCTAGAGAAATTCTGACTTAGCAGAATTTGCAGAATATACTAAAGCACATAGAATAAAAAGATTATGTTTTAAACAATTATTTTTGAATCTTTGAATGTACCTTGTGCTGGTGTTTGAATGAATATGCTTTCTTCCAGCTGTTTGGCTTAGCATGTGACTTGCTATACAGTAGTTATATGTGTCAGTGTATAATATATGTACAAACTCCTTTACATATCTACCTCAGAATACTCAGTTACATGCGGATATAAAAAATTTCCATGATTGCCCCCAAAAACTGTTATGTCTTGTTTGAGCAAAGAGACAGAAAAGCTTTTCAATGGCATTTTTCTTTAAATTGCTGGTACAACATTGTTTTATATTTATCCTTGTTCCTATCATATAATTTTCAAACAAATTCCTTTGTGGATAGGAATAGCATTGTAGTCATCATTTAAGAGACAATGCTGTAGGTTTCCATGTCACAATGTTCTTGCTTAATGGGTTGCAGAAGCAATACAATACAATAAATTAATTATGACAAGTTACTTTTGGGATTAGAACCCAAAATTTCCTAAATAACTCCATTATCTGGAGCCAGCAGTGTATCTTTGTAGTATTCAATCAATGCAGACTTCCTCTCATTCTGTTTCCTCTTTTCAATGAGTATAATTGATAACACTACCCTTTTTAAATTGATAGACTCCTTCTTTGTCTGTTGTGTATTTTGCAGCACCCTTGCAGTTCTTCTAAAGCCCAAAAGCAAATAAAATCAGAAATAACTGAAAGTGTAGGTAGTTCTTTGAATATTTGTGTAAGTTTTGTTAGTATTTCAGACAGGTTGGTCTGAAAGTCTTTCTTATCTGCGATGCTTTCTTCTCTCTTGTTGTTTGTGGAGGAGATATCCAGAGTATTTGTCACCATGTTTTTGTAGCTTTCATGTCTAGAAAGTGCAAGAACAGAATAGAATAGAATAGAATAGAATAGAATAGAATAATCTTGAGTTGGAAGAGACCCACAAGGATCATCAAAATTGCACTCCTGGCCCTGCACAGGACAGCCCCAAGGGTCACACTATGTGCCTGAGAGCACTGTCCAAACATTTCTTGAACTCTATCAGGCTTGGTGCCATGACCACTTCCCTGGGGAGCCTGTTCCAGTGCCCAACCACCCTCTGGGTGAAGAACCTTCTTCTACAGAGACAGATTTGAAGTTTAATTCATCAATCACCAAATATTACCCTACTCTTCTGTGCTTGTAACTAATATATTTCAGCTACCTTGTTCCTTCTTGAAGAAGAAAGAATTCTGCTTTTTCTGGTCTAGCAATAGTGATGTCTTTCACATTGGTGGAATCTGCTGTAGTTGTATGTAACATCTTTACAGGCAAGAGCATTTATCACACTAAAAAAGCCAAACAAACAAACAAACCAACCCAATCTAGGCAAACCAATTTTATTCTTGGATTCACAGATCCTAAGACACGTTCCTTAAAATTATCAGATGGTTGTCACGTGGCAGTGCTTTTTTGTCTTTCTTGCAATAGAAAAAACATAGATAGGAAACTTGGGCTGAAACCCTAACTTTTAGACTGCTGAAATTACATGCAGTCCTCTTTCCCTTCTGTTCAAAGATATAAATCCAAAGTGTACTGACGCTAATGCACTTGCAGCTGTGAAAAGTAGCTACACAGCAGGGGAGCAGAAAGAAAAAACCCCAGACACTGACTCTATAAGGTTCAGCACCGGCACAGGAATCCATCGAATTAGGAATTACTTGATCCAATGTCATTTAAGTCTGCAATACTTCAGACTTAAATGACAATGGATCAAGTAACATTTTATATTTATGGATTCAGTGGACTTGATGCAGACTTTTGATCTGTCAAAATACATGAAACCAGAGAATGAGGTTTTGGATACCTGTTTTTGAGTTCAATGCTCATTTATTAGTACTACAAACTGCATTTCACACCATCTTGGCTTTGAACCAATTTTTATTGTATGTATTCTCTTTTTTTTTTTTTTTTTTTTAGTTCAGAGGTTGACCTTTAGTAATTAATAGTAATTTTCTGCTAGCTAGCACACTAGCTTCAATAGCTCAGCTGGAATTAATGTAATCTCTCAATTACTTAACCTGGACCAGCTTCTGCTAGCACAAAAGTAAAATTAGTTTAATTAACTGAAGAAAAAGTTTCCTTCAGTTTACAATTATACAGGCATAACAGAAGTTATTTTAAAGAGATTAATATTGAATATCTATCACACAGAAGTTCAATTCCATAGGTGATAGAAAACTGTGGAAAAGATGAGTTCATTTTCAGGTTTCAGCAAGGCCTGAAAGAGAAAATGCATAAGGACTGAATAAAAATATCTCTTACAAGTAATATATTGAGTAGGTTAAGAAATTAGAATTAGAAAATATAAATGTTTCTAATAAGAGTTATTAGTTTAATTTTCTTGGAAATCAATATATAAAGAGTAAGGATGAACGAGGTTATGACAAGTTTCAGAGCAAATTATCTGGCAACTATGTGAAGGCAAGGAGACTCTCATGTCTTAGTCACTGTTCTGAATGTCAGAGTCTTCATGATGCAGACCTATCTGCTGCTCGTCACATTTGCTGTTCGGTATATATTATATTAACTGAGAATTTACTTTTGCCTTTACATTCTCTTTTGGTTCAACTACTGTATTTCTGACTGTATTTCCTGATACTTTTCAAACTATTCTAATTATATCCACAAATCTCTAGGTTTTGGGGGTTTTTTCTGAAGTTGTTACATCTCATTCCAAAGTGCTGTTTACATTGTACTCTATTTCTGTAGCTATTTCATACAGGCAGCTCTGATTCTTTCAAATGATTCTGAAGCTGATTCTTCTGATCCTGCTGTCAGCTGGTGTATATGACCATATTTCCACTGACTTTGATGGGTTATAGCAATTTTTGGCAGCTGACAGCATCTTTTCTATACCAAAAAATACCGTTGATTTATAAGAGAATCACAAATCCCCAGTTCTTACAAAATTGACTTCTAATTGAAACTAATACTATTGAAACTAATACACTGCTCACTAAAATAACATTACCATTGCAATCTTTCTATCTATTCATGAACAAGTAAGGACAAATAAAATGGCTAACTATAAGGTATAGTTTTCATCTGGTTTTAGTGGTACAAAGAGGACTTTCAAAGTAAACATAAATAACTTTTTAGAGTGAATTGTTCTGTTTAGCTTTTAACAACAGAATGTGATTAGAATTATTGTCTAGCATACTTAATAGCCTGATTTTTGCCTGTTCTGTTGCAATATATAATGACTGGCAGCACTGATAATGGCCGCTTGGTGAATGTAAGATAAGAATCAGGCATGAAAACATCAGTCTATGAACTTCTTATTCTGGCAGCTCCTGTAACCCAGCATACTAAACACCACATGTCAATTCATGCCTCAAATTAGGTTGGTTTACTTAACCATAGCTGATCCTTTTCTTTTTTAAGGAAAACTTTGGTAGCCATTACTTACATTAAAAAAAGAGAAACATTTAGAAAAACATGTCTGAGAAATAGTATCTAGTTAAGAAAAATGGATTTTGTTAGTATACTGTGTCATATTTTTGAACATGTATTGGATTTGTGTGGCTAGATTTTGGTAGCACAAAGGCAACAGGGGTGGCTTCTGTGAGAAGCTGCTGGAACTGTCCAACAGAGCCAATGCCATTTGGCTCCAAGATGTACCCACCACTAGCCAAAGCTGAGCCCATCAGCAATGGTGGTAGTGCCTCTGGGATAACAGGTTTAAGAAGGCGAAACCACAACAACAGCTAAAGAGAGGAGTGAGAATTATGAGAGGGCAACAGCTACGCAGACTCCCAGGTCAGTGCAAAAAGAGTGGGAGGAGGTGCTCTAAGCACTGGAGCAGAGATTTCCCTGAAGCCCATGGTGAGGCAGGCTGTACCTCTGTAGTCCATGGAGGTTCACAATGGAGCAGAGATACACCTGCAGCCTGCGGAGAGCTGCATGCCAGAGGAGGTGGATGCCCAAAGGAGTCTGTGACCCCATGGGAAGCCTGTGCTGGAGCAGGCTCCTGGCAGGACCTGTGGCCTTGTGGAGACAGGAGCCTATGATGGAGTAGGTTTGCTGGCAGGACTTGCATGACCCCATGGAGGACCTACACTGGAGCAGTCTGTTCCTGAAGGTCCTTTCTGTGGGAGGGACCCATGCTAGGGCAGTGCATGAAGAACTGCAGCCTGTGGGAAGGACTCACATTGGAGAAGCTTGTGGAAGACTGTCTCCCATGGGATGGACCCCACTCTGGAGTACAGGAGTATGAGGAGTCCTCCACCCCGAGGAGGCACAGAAGAGACAATGTACAGTGAACCCAACACAGTCCCCATTCCCTGTCCCCCTGTGCTGCTTGTTGGGAGGACGTAAGGAAAATCAGGAGCGAAGTTGAACCTGGCTCGAAGGGAGGTGTGGGTGCAAGGTGTTTTTAAAATTTTGTTTCTCATTACCCTACTTTGAATTGATTGGTAATAAATTAAGCTAATTTCCCTAAGTGTGTTTTGCCTATGACATTGATAGTTCCCTTCCTGTCCTTAGCTTGATCAATGAGACTCTAGTGGTATTTTTCTCCTCTCATCCAACTGAAGAGAGGAGTGACAGGGTGGCTTGGTGGGTACCTGGTGTCCAGCCAGTTTCAACCCACCAAAGAGCACCTCTCTATTTAAAGCTGGGGTATTTTTATTTCCAAATTAACTTTTAAAAATTAAAATAATTTAACTGAAAAAAATTTAAATCTCAAAAATCACAAATAAATGTTTATGTAAAAAGTTCTAATTTTTTTAAAAATTTTCATTTCACAGAAAAGGCCATTTTTTTTTTTTTTTTGTGGCTGTAAATCCTTGTTCCTATCCAGTACTGAACACTTTTCATAATGTTACTTCTTTAGCCTTTCAGGTCTGTGAGCCAGTTGACAGTAAGTGATTCTGAAGCAGGTAACCGCTTTGTTTTTCAATCAGAGTTTGCTCCCTCTAATAGTACCAGTGACCTCCCAAAGACTCCCTTAGGTGTTAGAGGTCTGTACTGTGGGCCAAAGTACTTGATAGCAAACAAGCCAAGTTAAAGAGGTAAAATACTGCAGCTGAGGAATGCTTAAGGAAACTACAGGTCCCTGCTTACTATTTGCCTAATTATGCTCTACTTCTGTGTTATCCAGACCCATTTCTGCTCACAGGCAAATTAATGGTAAAATTCCATGGCAGAACTGAGTCCACAGTGTTTTATGAAAAGTAAACATGTCTATATTTAGACATGACCTATATTTAGATAGTCCCATAAATAACATACAAGACCTTGAAGTACTGTGAGCACGCATATGAAGTATAAGGGTAAAAGCTGAACTGTAGTTTGCAGGCAGAGCTTCAGGGTGAATACTTAAAACATCCCAGTGAAATCTTATTTTTAAAAATTGCTATTTATTGTGACTGCCTACCATCTATAAAGATCTTTACTGGGTCTGCTCTGCACTAGTGCAATGTTACCTTGAATATTGTGGGCAGTTTTGGGTGCCACGATATAAAAAAGATGTTAAGCTCTTAGAGAGTGTCCAAAGGAGGGCCACAAGGACAGCGAAGGGTCTGGAAGGGAAGCCTTAAGCGGAGCAGCTGAGGTCACTTGGTCTGTTCAGCCTGGAGAAGAGGAGACTGAGGGAAACCTTGTGGTCTTCAACACCCTCATGAGGGGAAAGTACCAACCTCTTCACTTTCGTGACCAGTGACAGGACTCGAGGAAACAGGATGAAGCTGAGTCAGGGGAGGTTTAGGCTGGATATCAGGAAACGGTTTTTCACCCAAAGGTGAAAACTGAAACAGGCTCCCCAGGGAAGTGATCATAGCACTAAACCTGTCTAAGTTCAATAAGCATTTGGTTGATGCTCTCAACATGGTGTGACTCTTGAGGTCTCCTGCACAGGGTCAGGAGTTAGACTCAATGATGCAGATGGATCCCTTCCAACTCAGCATATTCTACAATTCTATGATTCTACTGTGTAGAATAACCTAAGTATGTTCATCTTTTTGTTGCAGTGATAACACTCTTAACAACATAAATAAGCAGAGTTATAATTCCTGAAAAGTAACTATAACAATTTATGCTCCTCTTCCCCTGGTAAAGAAACTACTACGTCTGCTGATTTCTGTAGTTAAGTAATCTTTTAGTATTGCAGCCTGGTAGTGCTGGAAGAGATAAGGTGTGGGGAATGGTTCTGTCTAGCTCCTTGTTTGGCTGGCTGCCCCCCCCACAGAGCTAGTCCTTCCAGCATTGGGCTTTATGCCAGCTCGTGCTCTCTTTGCAACTCCTGCAGCGGTTCCTCACCTCCTTCTTTGGCTGCCTTGGCCATGTTTTGCCTTGCTCCTCTCACTGTCTTTTTTAGCCACTTTTAGGGGTGGACAATCACGCCATTCTGAGCTTCATGATTTGTTCCAGAGATGGGGGTCCCTGCTCCACTGTCTGCTGAAACAAACCATACTTGTCCCTGTTGAGTGATCCTGCCTGCTGGATATCCCAGGATTGTTGGTATGCTTGTGCTCTGCTAGCTATGCATCACACCCTCCCTTCTTCTGCCACCTATCCCTCTCCTCCCTCCCTGCTCCACTACTTGCTGTAACAGAAATTATTTCAATTTCAGGAGATGTGCAAAAACCAGTTTTGACCTTTGAGAAGAATCCTGGTTTGAAAAACTGCCTTTATAGGTGCAACATTACCCAGTAAAAAAGGGTCAAGTGATAGTGAGTGTGCCCTTTCTTTTTCTTCATTTTTTTTTTTCTTTGCAAGTTCATTACCGTTGGATGTAACCCAGACAGAACAACAGCTTTTGTTTAGCTTTCATTAAGCTTCTGTTGGTTAAGCAGCTCAGTTGTTGAGCAGTAAGCAATACAACTACACTAGTGCCTTCAGGCTGAGAAGCATGATCACTCTTTTATATATTTCCATTTCATATATGTGATGCCATGCCTTGGTGGTACAAGTGTGACTACCATCAGATTTGTGGTATCAGAGCATCAAACTATTACTGAGCATGATCTAAATTTGCTCAGTTCCTCGAAGTAGTACATATCTCCGCAATGTACAAGAGCTGAGTTCAGTCTCCCAACAAACCGTTCTGTTCCCAAGGCATGGTCTTGATGCTTTCCTGTGTCTCAAACAGCAATAACATGACAGTGCCTCAAGACAGACAGCAATCAGCTTACTCACAGCTCCACTTGCTCTGCTTAGATGTGCTTAAATATGTGTTTAGGACTGTATGTGTCACAAATCTTCTCCTTTCAATCTTCTTCTTCCCCTGAGAATGTCCTTTAACAGTGGAATGCAAGCCAAGTTTTGGCACAAATTTAGACAGAAAAAATTCCAAATGCAGTTGAGATACTGTTTATATTTACTAGCAATAGTTAAAATAACACCTATAATACATATAACTCATATACCATCCAGAACCAAAGGGTTGTTTTAAGCAAAATCCCTAGTTAAATTAGTATTGAGTTCTACTATGACAGGTATTATATTATGGAATTTAACAAACCCGTAGTGAAAGTCATTGGTTTAAGCCTGGGCATCTGGGATTTAGTGATGAGATAAATAGGCTATATTCTGTCTAGCTATGAGGGATTTGCCAAAGAAACGAGTTATCTAGATGTTCCTCCTTTTACTATAATAGAAGCATTGTAAAACAAACTACTTAAGAAAAACTGAATTTGCTCCCTATTAAGAGAAAAATATTTGTGGCTAATGAACTAAACCAAACAAATAAAAATGATTCATTGTATTTTTAGTACAAAAAATTCTCACTACATACATTTGGTTTTGACAGCCCCTTTTAACTATGTAATTTGGTATTATTAGCAAGATACAAAAGTTATGTATGGCCATCAGAAAACTGATTTCTTTTTCAGCTATTAAATAAGTAGGTCTGTCTTTCCTTTGTGTCTCTTTTAAGATCATTAAAATGGTAGGAGGTATTTATCTGGCTTTAATGTGCATGGTTATATACATTATTGCTAATTAATAGCACTAAGTATCTGAGCAGTAGACAGTGCAAAGTAAACAGAACTCTAAAATCACTAAATCAGGGAATTGAACACATCCAATCAGAATTAAAATAAACCATTGAAGCTGTTCTTTGTTAGTTGTAAATAATATTTTTTTAAAACAAGATCTTTGAGTACTGAGGATACAAATTTGTAGGACTATGTTCCAATATAATGGTCTCAGTGGTTTACTTAGCATGCTACATTCGTAAGAAGAAAGCAATAGGACTTCTCTTCAGAGAGGTGGAACTGACTAGAATGGTTCCAGGTGGATTAGTGATAAGGAGCTACCAAAATCAGGTTCCAAGGGCTAAATCAGATGAGAAAACATGAGGCATAAGTTGAGACCTGCGCTCAGCAATCAAAACCAGAAGGAGCTACACCTCTTAGCTGTAGGTAATATTCATAGCAACAGACATTTTACAGCAGGAATAAAAGGAAAAAATTGAAAATAATATTAAGTGCTGTAGAAAACCAAATCATTGAATAGAACATAAATCCTTATTGAAAAGCCAATTTCAATTTTAGTTATTGCTCTAGACTTAAAGAATTATAACAAACATTAATATTTGACATCAAACTTATGCTTTTGAATATTTAATTTATATAAACGTATCTTTGCACTTTCTTCAGCTTACGTATACATCAGTGCTCAGTTAATTTTACACTTCCTGAGTCTAGAAAAAAAAAATCCAAGGCTTTCAGGACAACTAGGTCTCTCCTTCCTTCAAGGTACTTCCAACAAGAATTTCTCTGATAAATGTTGCTATTGTCTACAAGACAGTGTTCAGCAAAAGGTCCCAGGAATTTCTGGTTCTTTCACTTCTAAACTAAAGGAAAATTATCTTAAATAAATTGATTGTGACTGCTGTGGCAGATTAGGGATATCAAAGAACTAGTGATGGAAAATTCCACAAATAGTAGAAGATGCTTAATGTACTTGCTTTGTGAAATTTCATTGAAAGCATTACTTTCAAAATTAATTGGGACTTCTGAGACATGTTGCTGCTTGGATGCCTATTTGAAAACTTAGCCAAAATAATCTAAATCCTTTCTTGCTCTTTTGCATCTTTCACTACAATATTCTATTATTTGTACTTCAAGTTCCTCAGTTAGGATGCTTTAGCAAATGTTATCAGAGCTGTGTACTTCAAGTGGCTCATCAGCTTTCTCTGCCACCATAACTTTTAGGAGCCAGTGTGTGTACTTTAGGAACGATATAATTCAAAAAGCATAAAAGGCTTTAAAACAAATGCCAGATGTAATCAATAGAACAGCCAGCTCCTTTCAGAGAACATATGTTTAGCAGCAATGTAACCAAGGCTTTGTCTCTTAGAGAACATGTTGATTTTTGATTTCTGGAGCCATGTGTTCTCAAGTTAAGGCATCAGTGCAGCCTTTTATTTCTTGTTAATTATATATTTATCTGTGAGAACGAGTTTTCCTCCCAGACTATATAATTTGGATTGTATCTACCGCTGAGCAGGAACATTTCTGTCTGTCATAAAGCACTGTTGAAGTGCACAGATTTCTGTGGCTTTCCCTGTGGACCAACATCTATCACATAGCAACATCTGCTAAAGAATATGCTGTAAAGCTGTCTTCATATTTTTCCTCTCTTCCTGGAGATAGATTTGTCCACTTCTGGTAAATGCATCCAATATCTTCACAATCACTGTTACACTCAAAATAAACATTTGAAAATATCATGTTGCAAACAGGCAACTAGAGGGCATTTTGTGCAACACCCTGACTAATACAATAGAAATGGAAACAGTACTGAATAAAACTTCTCTATTATTTGCAAGTGCAGATTTCAGCAGGAAGGACCTTAAAGCACACTTATTTAAAGTTCTAGTACTGCTAAATACAAGATTGAATGTCAAAGTATTAACAACTTAGTAGAAAGTCTTCAGTACCTAGAAAATGTCATTAACTTATAAAATATGGAAAACCAGATTTAAAAACAAAACAATAAACAAATAAACCCCCCAACAGTTGAATTAAACTAATCTGCTTCCTTGACTTCCTTGTGGTCTTTTGCATATTAAGCAGCCCTCAACAGAGTTACAGTAGTGAAAGTCACCCTTTCATATTTCTTAGAGATAGCTAGTATCTCATTTCTTGAATGTTCAGTATAGAATTACTTCTCAGAACTCATTTCCTTTCTCTTGTGCACCACTTGTTTAATTCCAATGTCCTCAAGGGAGTTTTTTGTGGTGTACACACATTTATTGAAGCAAAGAGAATTCTGATTTCGGCATGCTCGCTGTTACAAGACAGATTTGTTTGTAATTGGTTTTGAACTTCAAATAAACACTTTTCTTCACGCACTGAGAATTCATCCTAGACTGGAAAAAAACCCATTAGTTTGGGTTTTGCATTTACAGTAAACATTTCAGAATTGTTGAAAATTTCAGTCATCTACAGGATTATTAAAGTGGTTAAATGAGCTTGCATGTGACATAGGAGAGCTAATTGTTTTACTGCAATATCTACTACTTTAATTAATACCCTAATGAATGTATATATGCATTGTTTTCCTGCACATCCGCTTTCTCTGTGGACTTTAAGGGAAGAAACAAGCCATGAGCTACAATATTCTCAAATCAAGCTGTATTTGGCACTGTTATTTAGCACCTTAGTACCTCATAAACTGGGAATTAATGAAAAATAACTGTTAACACCCAAAGTAGTATAATCAAAATGGTCATTTATTTCCTAAATATACGTCATATATTTAAGCATATATCTTTAATGCAGCATTGAGCTCAGTCTTATTTGACCATAGCCTCGTCATCTCTCAATAGATGTTGAAGATGCAATTCATAGCCTAAGAGCCAGCTCTCTAAAGACCAATGTTCAATCTGTGATTTAGGGAGACTGTTCTTCTTTCCTATGACCCTTCCAAGTACAAAGTCTATATGATGGTTGCTAGTATAATTTTCTTGACTGAGAGGACTGATTCAATCAAAGCAGATCAAAACTGAAAGAGTTCTGAAAAAATAAGGTCTGTGAGGTCTACTGAGTTAAACTGGAGTTAAACTGGAAAGCACAAAATGTTAAAAAGAGGGATGAAAAATAATATGGCAATCATTGACAATACCCTGTAGTTTGATATCAAACTTATGAAAGAACTTAGAACAAATTACGAAAATAACACAAAATAATGCCCAGAGAAAAACAAACCAACATGGAGCAGAGGCTATGAAGAATTAAATTATGCCAAATTAATCTGTGAGATAACTGTTTTTTTAAAACAAAAGAAGTTCAATGAGTCCCTTCTGTCTTAAGTAAGCCAAGGAAAAAATTCTGCATTAATTTTTAAATCTGAAACGTATATTGTATTGTTAAAGTCACACACTAATTAAGAAACTACCTAAAGAGACGACTGCAAGTAATGCTGAAAGAAGATTTTTCTTGATAGATTGAATGTTAAGACTACACCTTAAATTTACAAGCCCCATTGAGTATGATGTCCTGAGTTTCTATGATTTAGGTAAAGAGAGAACATTTCAAATGAAAAATTATGTGCTATGAAGAAAAAGCTACAAATTCTTCATTGAGAAAGCTTTTCAAACACAGCAAGACAGTCTTTGCAATGCAAACACTTGTATATGCTATCCACTAAATCTGAAAAATTAGCAATAAAGAGATAGCAAATCAGTCAAAGTCAAAATGTAATCCTAATAAAACAGGAGCATATCTTGTAAAAGAAAGAAGCTTAAACATTAATATAGAGCCAATGCTGACAGAGGTATAGCAAACCAATTTGCAATGGGAGATGCACACAAAATCTGGTAGCATAGAAAATCAAAATCAATTACAATAAATCAATTACTGTTTATAATTATCAGTTCTAAACACAAAACATTTTCATTTCTGATGGAACAAAACACTCTCTTTCCTGTCCAGAATGGCTGGAAGAAGAAATCATTATTTTTCTACACTGTACACCATGGTTATAGTAAAACTGAAATATAATAAATGCAAAAAAAACAAAAAAAGAGTGTGAAACCCTTGTCATTTTACCTTTGTCATTTCCACTAATAGCAGTAATCCATTTTAAGGATGCATAAAACTTAATAATTTAGGACTAACTACAGCATAGAAACATTCTACAGAGATCCTATGTGACGCTGTAGAGAGGAAATTCATGCAGCTAAAGTTCAGTTAGAACTGAGGCTGGCCAGTAGTGTGGGGGACAGTAAAAAGGGCTTTTAAAAACATATTAATAGCAAAAGGCAGCCCAGAAATAACACTGGCCCTTTACCTGGTCAGGAAGATCATCTCAAAAACAAAGACATAGATGTTTGCTGCTTTCTTTGCCTTAGTCTTCAATGCCAGTGATGGTCTCTGAGCTGGAGAACCATGACTATGAGAATGCTAAACTCACAGTCAACCCTTAGCCTGTGTGGGATTTGCTGGATCCCTATAAGTCTATGGGACATGATGGGGTTCCTCAAAAAGCTGGCTGATGTCATCGCAAGACCTCTCTCAAGATTTTTGAATGTCTAGGTAATCTAGAGAGGTCCCAGTGGACTGGAAGCTGGCAAATGTCTCAAATTTCAAGAAGTGCAAGAAGGATAACACAGGTAACCACAGGTCCATCAGTCTCACTTCAATGACTGGTCAAATCATGGAGAAGATTATGTGCAGAGTTATTGAAAAACACCTGAAGGACAATACGATCATCAGTCACAGCCAGCATGGCTTCATGAGAGGAAAATCCTGCTTGCCAAATTTAATTTCCTTTTACAACAAGGTAACCCACTTAATTGATCAATGGTAGCCGGTTGATGTAATCTTTTTGGATTTCAGTAGAGCTTTTGATACTGTCTCCCACAGGATCCTTCTGGTCAAAATGTCCAGCACACAGCTGGATAAGAACATCATGTGATGTGTGAGCAATTGGCTACTGGATTGGGCTCAGGGGGCCATAGTGAATGGGGAAACATCGGGCTGGTGACCAGTCACCAGTGGGGTTCTACAGGGCTCTGTCTTAGGCCCTGTGCTCTTCAATGTCTTCATAACTAACTTGGGCGCAGCACTATATAAGCACTATATAAGTATATAAGGAATAATAAGTAAGTTTACAGAGGACATCAAATTGGGAAGAGCTGTTTACCCCCTCAAAGACAGAGAAGACCTGCAGAGAGACCTTGACAAATTAGTGGGCTGAGCAGTCACTTACCTTAAAAAGTTTAAAAAAGTCAAGTGCTGGATTCTGCACCTGAGATGGGGCAACCCTGGCTGTTTATACAGACTAGGGTTGGAGATGCTGGAAACAAGTGCTGGAAACAAGTGCTGTGGAAAGGGACCTGGGGATCCTGGTCAATGGCAAGTTGAACATAAGTGAGCAGGAGGGCCTGGGGGACATCAGCAAAGCATTGTCAGCCAGTAGAGGGAGGTGATCTTCCCACTCTGCTCTTCACTGGTCCCACCTTGAATATTTGTTACAAGCTGGTCCAGAAGATCCATGCTTTTACCAGGTGAACACTTTAATTTTAGACTTCAAGAGATTTTGCTCACACAAACTCTTGCAAAATCTCTGGCTCTTCAAGTTCACATCCAGAGAAAAAGTCACATACCTTTTCTCTAAGAGATTTATTTTAATTTGATGAGAAAATAGGTGTCTTAGCAAAAAGGGTTTTACAGAGATAACATGCAAACCAAGGAAAAGCATTTTACTATAACGTTTAGTACAAAGAACCCAATTCAAAAAGTATTACACTTGATAGCAAGTTACTAGGCAAACACTGACCCAAACTTAAGTGAAACTTTAAGTTACATGCAGACAATAGGTGTTTAAGTTGCCCACAAGAGTAAAGGAAGAGAGATTAAGAGAAGAAACAATAAAGAAAGAGAGGAAAGAAAAATATAACTACCATTAAGAAGGCAGCTTTGAGGACAACAGGCTGAAGCAAGATGGAGACCTTGTGCGTGTCTCTTTATAGACTCTGGCTATTGCGGCCACTCCCTTTAGGCAGGATTTTTGTTCACTGAACACTCGCTGTCCCCCCAGACGAAGTGAGGGGTGCCACAGCCAACCAGAGGCTCCGGGGGGGTGGTGTGGGTGGGCCACCAGGCAGACCTTACTGATTGACAGCCCAGCCACACGGCTTTCCAGCCATGTGCTCTTGGCTATCTTGGCTGCAGGTCTAGGCCTAGCCCTTACCCCCCCCCCCCAGACAAAATGATTTATTTGCCCCATTAATCACATTACCTGGCGAGATATGAATCCGGGCTCTGACAATATTGCATGCAGTTTTGGGCCCCACAATATAAGAAAGATATTAAGCTATCAGAGACTGTTCAAAGGAGGGCAACAAAAATGGTGAAGTGCCTTGAGGGGAAGCCATATGAAGAGTGGCTCAGGTCAGTCTGTCTGTTCAGCCTGGAGGAGACTAGGGAAGACCTCAGTCTACAACTACCTCACAAAAGGAAGTGGAGGGGCAGACACCGACCTCTTCTCTGCAGTGACCAGTGATAGGATCCAAGAGAATGGAATGAAGTTGTGTCAGGGGAGGTTTAATTTGGATGTTAGGAAAATGTTCTTCACCCAGAGGGTGGTTGGGCACTGGAACAGGCTCCCCAGGGCAGTGGTCACAGCACCAAGCCTGGTGGAGTTCAAGAAGTGTTTGGACTACGATCTCAGGCACATGGTGTGATTTTTGGGATGGCCCTGTGCAGGGCCAGAAGTTGGATTCGATCATCCTTGTGGGTCTCTTCCAACTCAAGATGTTCTATGATTCTGCTAATGTGTGTCTTACTCTAGACATATTCCTTTTCCCATGCTGTGACAAGAAAAGCAGATTTGTGTGTTTCAATATTGGCTTTTAACTATCAAAACAGAATTGATTTGAAAGTGAAGGCTTTCTGTCAATGAGCCAGTTTTGTCCGTGGCCAGATTCAAGAATCAGCTTAGCACGAACAAATAGGACTTTGTTTTCTTGAATAAAGAAACACTTAACCCACTGTTAAACAGATTTACATCACCTTCAGGAAGCCCCTGGAAAGTATTCTGACTCTGGGAGTTATCTTTTCAAGAATTACTATAATCTGTCCTTGTCCATATGACATGTACCTTCCAGTCACAGCATGTCTCACCTTCCTATTTGAAGAAATTATAGTGCTGAGACATATATAAATACATGATAAAACATGTAGTCAAAGTGTACAGAGCTGTGAACAAGTTTTGAAGCAAGAAAACAAATCAAAACATAAAAATGGTTCAATTTCATCAGTCCTTTATTCATTATTTTCCTGGAGTTTCATTCATTTTATAAATAACAAGTTTGTGTAAAAACTAATAATAAAGAATTCGTCAGTAAATTCTAAAACCTCATCACTGGAGAACATTAAGCCCTGAAATACTTCAGTATACAGTTAACTTTTTTATTGTGAAGAACCAATATTAAAAAAATGGGTTCTAATAACTGTAAGGAAAGCCATCAGCAGCAACAACCAAGAATGAAAATCAAAGCAGAAGTATCCTTCTGAGAGCTAAATATTTTCAAGGAGTTGCTCAAATTATAAATGGAACGAAAGAGTGTCAGTATGCAATACCTGTTTGCTACCAAGTTAAATGGAATAAAAAATATCACACGAGATGATCATTCAGAAACTGACAGGGCTACTCACAATGAGAAGACTGCAATGTGGTCCTTCATCTATTAAGGAATGCTTTGCTTACAACTTTATGTAGAAGCTATTACATTTCATTGCACCATATGGCAGTAAGGTTGAGTACAACATATGGAAATCCAGTCAGGCAAAGAGAAACATTAAAGAAGGAATAGTAAGTGTAAGGTGGCACTGTAAATACCTGTTTCTAAGGAATCATTTTGAGTCGCTTCTGTCCATGCCAACAAGTACACAAGTAGATTAGCATTGCTCTTACATTAGATGGATTTTTTTTGTACTTCTGTCAAGTCCCAGTTTTTTGTGATGCCCATTCATTATCACTGCTCTGAAGACACTGACAGCAAGTTGTTTGATTGGGATATTTTGTCTTCCTTTTCTCCTGTCCTATCTCCTCACTTTCATTTTTCTCTCTTCCCCTCCACTGCGAGCAGCTCCCTTTCCTGCCCTACTCTTTTACCTAATCTCTACCCCCCCACTCACATATGCACTTAAGGCATTTGTAGCAGACGTTTTCATGAATGTCTTGTACATGTGATAATGCTAGATATATATAATATATACTTTAAAGTTATATTTTAAAGAATTTCGTCTTTCAAAGTGAACTGGTTAGATATTTTGCAGGTCTTCTAAAAGAATTTATTGTAGCGACTCCTCACTCACTGTTTCTCGGAGAGGGTCTCAGTGGCGTGGTCCCCCTTCGGTAGGAGGAAAGAGTCATCGAGTCTCCTCTCTGGATTCCAGGGCAAAACGTGATTTATTTGAAACTCCTGCGGGCTTTTAAGGTCTCCGGGGGAGGGCTTAGAAGGAGGAACGTGATTGGGCCAAGGTCTGGGGGAAAGGGCGTGGCTTGAGGGCTCTGTTAACCAGTGGGGGATACAGGAGGACCACAGTCCAATCACAAGCCAGGGATTGGGGAGAAGCGGATGAGACAAACCATGATGCTTTGCAGAGGCGGGGACCTGGTTCAGGGAGGAGAGACGACACAGGAGGAGACGCGTGGATAGAGGAGTTACGTAGCCCAGGGAAAACCCGTACAATAAAAACACGAATCGGCAGTGTTTTTCCACTCCGCTCGATCCCGGAGAGCTGCCGCTGTGACAGACCCACTTCTAAAGTCGCTCTTTCCAGAATTCATAATCTTTGCATTCCCCCAGTCTTCCCTACTCAGTCACTGTAAAAACAAAACTGTAGTTTATTTTAAAATTACCTCTGCAAATATTGAAGTCTCCACAACCAAAGACTACTGTTTGAATACCTCTGAATATGAATTTTATTGATGAAAATGGCAGCATTTAAACTGATAGCATTAAGAATGTTTACTAAGATATTGGATATAATATGTAATATGTATTTGGGTACAGTTCTTGCAGCTATCCTTATTGAAAAGGAACAGTGAACAGCAGCAAAACCCCAGTTAGCAGGCTCCTGTGTAAGGTAAAAGTTTTTTTCTGTGCAGCAGCATTCTCTGTTGAGGATGGTGTAATGAATAAATACATTCTTTTTATTATGATAGCGTTCCAAAGCCAGAAGTCCATCCACAGACAATGAAGCTGCAGCTCCTGCTGAAAGATTTAATCATGCTCACTCACATGAAGGAAGAAATATGGGAAAATGGCATAGTATATAAGTAGTGTCAAGTAGTTCAAACAGAATGTATTTGCTCAATTCTCTTAATTGTCAAATTCCTCTAAATGCAGTTTTAACAAGAAAACAAAGAAAAATAGGAAGAATTAGGAAGTAAGGAAAAAATAAATTGAAGAAGAACAAGTTGGATAATTGAACTCAGAAAATTTTAGCATAAAGTAATCAGATGTTATACGTCCTAATAAATCAAGAAAATGTGCTAGTGGACTTATTTGGCACTTAAAAACATGCCCCTGATTCATTGGAACATGCAAATATTTGAAAAGCAGAAATCATCCTACAGTGACTGACAGAATAGAGAAACTTGAGTGATAGAAAGAGGACAAGAAGGAGGGAAAGGAGTGAGGGAGGGAGAGGAAAGAGAGAAGGAGTAGAGAAGAGGAAGGAAGAAAAGATGGGAGGAACTGACAACTGGAGGGAGGGAAGCAGTCAATTAGGGATCATTGGTCCTGATAAATATTCCTTTTAGTTTTGTCTCCTCTAAAAGCAAAACACTACATGGGACAATTCCTGCCCAGATTTTTTAGCCATAAAACTGTCCATATGTGACAGAGTCCATATTTCTCCTGTGTAAAATTTACAGGAATAAGATTTCAATATCTATTTCAACAGCCCAACCTATTCATTTTTACAGTTTGGAGATTAGCCAATTCCTAAGATTGAGCACTATATGTAGGGATTACCTCACCCATGTTGACAAGCAGCCAGCACTGTTGGTAAGAAGCCACTTCATGACTGCAAAATATTTTTTAAGACAGGGAAGGAGAATAACTTTAAATCTGAAACAAGCAATTCCTTTCCTATATTTCCAGAACATAGGTACCTTAGTTTGAATTTTGGCCGTGACATTTGTGGCTTGAAAGGAGAAACGAATTGTTGTTGCCAGCTCCATATTAAAGAAATGAGGGGGAAAATATCCAGGATTTATCAATGATTTTTACTTTTCTGTTTTTCCACAAGCACTCAGAGAGATCTTTCTCAGGATCGGGGGAAAATATGTATGCACACACACAGCAGCCACCAGTATGACTGCCACACGTGTATGTGTAGGAAAGTTAATTTTGAACAGAGGAAGCAAGAACACTGATAGTAAGGACTTTACCACATCTCAAACTGTGAAATAAAGACTTGAGATCCATGATGGTTTTTTATTGTTCTCTCTTCAGACTCTTCTCATTTATTTCTTTTAATGTACAAATTAATTAGGTCAAAAGTAGTCCAGTTATGTCAACTCAGGCTACAATTACAATTCCCACGTCTATAAAAAGGTTTGAGTTTCTAACTGATAATTATTAAAAAAAGGAAGTTAGTTAATGGAGTGTTAGTAGTTGGGGAATGGGAAGAAGTGAGACATCTACAGCCCAAGAGAATGTTTATTTGCTCTCAGATCTCTGATAACTTGCATTAGAGTCTGGAGGAACCCTCCAAAGAGTGATTGCTCCTCGCTATCAGAAGCTGGTGTGAGAGCTTCGCCTGTCTGGGTTCTGGCCAACCATCTGTCAACAGAGCTTGCCTTGTTTGGCCTAGCAAAACAAAAGCTGAGAGGGATACACTGTCTCTCTACACTTTGGGGATAAACAAGGGAGAAGAATAGGAGCCATTTAATCCAAGGAATGATGTCGGCATGAAACCAAGTAGAAACAAACTGGCCATGAATAAAATTTTGTTGGAATTTAATGGCCTTCAGCTACAGTTGCAGAATAGCCTTCCCATGGCTGTAATTGGAGTGATACAGCTTCAGGATTTTTAAACTTGGAGTTTTCTCTGTTTATGAAGAGAATTTTGTTATATTGTCTCCAAAATCTAAGAAAATGATGCCTGCCCTGTACCAAAATATTCACCACTGATCATTGCTTCCATTTATACTGCCACAAAACAGTTGTCTTTGCAAAGCCATATGAATATTAGTTTCATAATACCATTAACTGGATACATTTCTGCACACACAACTTTGAACTTCCCATAATCTATTTTTTTAGCATGAATTCTGGGGAGCAGCTGGGACAAACTAAAATGACTTTGGTCACAAGTATAAATTGTGTTAGGTATTGCGGTTCTCCTTGCATAATTAGTGATGCTGTCATAAGTTAACCACCTTTAATGCACATCCTGTGGTGCTTCAGAGGAGCTTCTATGCCATATGACCAAGAAATATTTGCGGCGTGATCCAAAATCATGACTATGAGGGACTGGAGGGAAGATGTACATCCCATTATTTTTTACGTAAATCCTAACTCCACTGTATGAAGTCTTGATCTGACACAATACGTAAATTCATGCTTGAACAGATTTGCAATTAAGGTAAAACTCCAACACTTGTCTCCACAGAAGTTGGCTTTCACAAATCTGGTACAGCCACATTGCAGAACTGAATGCAGCTATTAGTTTTGTGCTGTAGCAATAGTGTTGTAGTAAAGGTTGCTATTGCTTTTAGGATTTAACAAGAATTTGAGATTATTTCAGCTAAAATTTTTTGTTTCATTGTTATTAAAATTGAATTATAGTATTTGTATTATTTGTATGATATCCAGGTTACCTTCTGTACTTCTTCAGACCTTTCTCTTGCTCTGTAGTGGTTGGTGTTGAAGGCAGAAACTCAATATGCAGATAACTGTACACAAAATCACTGGCAAAAATCAGAGGATGAGACCAACACATCATCTTAAGAAATCTTCTTACTAATTCAGCAGGCATATCCCTTTTCTTCAGAAATCTTTTTTACAGCAGTAATCTGAATTATCTAGGGTCAGCCTTATGTCTATATTTTACTTTCACTATGCATATTTGTTATATTTCTATAAGAGAAATATAAAAGAACCAATTGGCTTATTGTTGCAGGGAGTTTTAACCAATCAGCTCCAAAGCTTAATTTCCTGATCTATCTTATAATATACCTGTACTTATTCTACATTATGCCACCTATGTTAGAGAGACAAAAAGCAAAACCACAATACTTTTTTTAGGGAAATATAAATTGGAATCTTTAAAGAGTCATTTTAGCATATCTGTTTTCATTTAGGAATTCAAGTAGTATGTATTTAAACACAGCAATCACATTTCTTAATGTAACATAAAATGGTTTTCCATATACAGGTTGATCTGTCTTGGGGGAAAACACAGGCATTACTGGGTAGTTTGGAATCTCTACTTCAGTTACCAGTCTCATTGAGAAGATACTTTGGGTGTGCTTTCTTCATCTTGGAGAAAATAGTAACAGATGTGACCTAAATCTTGCCTGATCTTGGCACTGGGCTAAAACAGGAGGAAGGAAGTTTTACAATAAGTGTTGAAAGTCTGAAACAGCTCAAATAGTTGGGTGCTCTGATATATCCAAATAAAGTATATTTTTGTCTAGAAAGGGTCTGAGCAAATCAGATGTACATAATTAATAATTGTTTGTTGTAAGTTTCTGTTACTTCTCTTATAGAAGTAATTTTCATGCATGTGCTATATATGAAAAACATATCTCTTTTTTTAGTTTACTCAATAAGGAGGTACAGAAAAACAGAAGGTTTGCAGCTTTCATGAAATTAAAAAAATAAGTGTTCTTCATTTGTTTAAACACAGTTTTTCACCTATCCTTCACAAATTCTTGTTCCGATCCTGAAAAGGGCATTTCCATAGAAAAACTTTGCAGCTGACTAAATTTCTTCTCTTACTTTACTTATTGTGATGGTCGTCCTTTAACATTATGTTCCATGTACACATAGTACTGTTCTTGAAGGAGACAGCAGACATCAGTTTGGTACTGATGCAGACAGCACTGAATATAGAGAGAAAATGATGGCCAGCATTTCCTGGGATGACCTGACCTCTTACTGGAAATCTGTAATAGCTCTTCAGAACTCCAGAGTTTAAGCCAGTGTTTCACTTCGGTTATCAAATCAGATATACTCTGGAAAAGTTTCCACCTGCTGTGCTACTGCTAATTACTTTATCAGCTAACAGGCAAAAGCTACGCTGCTGACAGCAATAAGGCTCCAGTTAGAACTGCTAGAAAGAAAGGAAGAGTTTGACCAAAACTCCTTCATCTATGAGTGACTCAATCCAACATTACTGTTTCTTATCACACTTAAAAACACACTGAAAACATTAGCTGTTGACTTTCATCTCTAACTCCCAAAAATGCTCTAATTAAGCGCTGTGGAATTCACAAGAGCTAATAGATTTGAAAGCTGGGTTCAGTGATGTCTTCATACTTAAAAAAAAGTGAACATGACTTTACCTGTAAATTTTCTATTTGGAAATGCAATGGAAATCACTTTTTGTTGTGTTGATTAACATGCAGCTATTTAAACTCATTATTAAAGATTAAAACGAGTGCTTAATGGAGCTAAAGGTGTTCTGTGGAGTCAGTTGAAAATATCTGACATTTCAAAGCGACTGATGAAAAGGTCAAAGTAATCTTTAGCACTGTTATGTGAATCCCACTTTTACCTATGTGTGAATCTTACGAAGTGGTCTCATTTTCCATGGTGGTGAAATGATGCTGACAGTCCAAACTTTGGAGAACATGCTCATTGCTAATGAATACTAATTTTTTTTCTTTGTTTGCACAGTTGTAATGGAATGGAAAAAAAAAATGTAGACAATGCATAAAATGTAGTAAAAGACCTTTACTTTTTGTCTGGAAATTCAGTATTATAAAGTAATCCAGACACAGCAGTGAGAACATGTGCTTCTAAAAATGTTTGCCAACACCACTATCAGGGTCCTGGGGGGACCAGTGCTCCCCAAAACTTGCTTGTAGCCCAAGACCTAATATGACATCGCCTGGGTTACCCCCACCCTGCCCACAGTCCCAGGACCCCATGTCAGCCCCCCAGGGCCATCAGGCCATCCCCCAGTGATTCCGCAGCACAGCTGGTCTCCAGCTTCATACAGCCCTGCCCTGCCAAGGAGTCCTGCTGACCCAGGATCACCAGTGGGACCATGTCCCAGCCTGGTCTCAGCTCATTGCCACCACCATAGCCTTGTCCAGCCATCCTGAAGCCATGTCTGCCCTGTATCTGATGTGGCTGGACCTTGGACCCACCTTGACACCCTGATCTGAGCCACAGTTGCACCTGGCCAAGACCCCTAGGTCTGCCCCACTCCCTTCTTGGCTGTGGGGCTGAGCCCTAGCTCCAGGACCCTGCCACTACAGCACAGGGACTCCTCGCCCCCCTGCTCCCTGGCCCTGCTCTGGCTGCTCCCTGGCAGTTATGTCCTCTCCCTAAACCAAACTGTATAGGAAAACCAGGAAAATTTACCACTTGGCAGCTCTTATGTTTTAAATAGAGGAGATATTTTATATAGTTGTTAAATAGTTAAGATAGTTTTCATTCCACATTCCATTTAATCCATATGTACAAGCTATATACATGCAAGAAACTGGAAGGGACACAAATGCCGTTGCTCAGCAACAAGAAACTGGCAAAAGCTCAAATACTTTGCGTTTCCAGCAGACAATGGCTCTCTGAGCTCACAATCAATAGCATTTGATGCAAAGGAAATGCCCAGTTTATCACACTTGCCATCTAATAACACCTCAAGTGTATTTGTGGCTGGCATACATAAAAACATATCTGAACTCCAGCTGTTTGAATAATATATTGAAAAATTCACCCTTTTTTTACTTGAAAGCCAGTTACAATGAATGTGTTTGTTATTTTCAGGTATTCAGTGAATAATTTATGGAAACAAATGTCATTCTCCAGGTTATTCAAGAGATTCAGTTTAACTATTCATGAGCCAGGCTGTTCAAAGATGACTAAAGTCCATAATAAAATCTGAATTATGCCTCTTCCTTTGTTCCAGCAGCCTCTTCCTTTATGGTTTTTTATATATCACCTTGTTTTTATGCATACACAAATGAGTCCTACATTTTGTTTCTTCTGCTACAGCTATACTTTTCCTGCTTCTTCATTTACCTTCAGTCTTTTTGTTCTTCAAGTTCTCTTTTGGCCTTTTTATAATTTCTCCTCTTTCCTTAGGGACTAAAATTACCTGCTTTGAAGATGAATTTGTGTTAACTCACCCCCATATGCAGTAGGTTGCTCCTCTGAGTCAGCAAATTTCTCTCTTGGCACCTGGCAGAGGCATGCATGGCCCCACAAGCCACTGCAGAGCGGGAGCAGCACTGCAGATAGGGGACATGGAGCTAGGTAAAGTGCCAGTGCTGGTGCTGGGATACAGCAGAGAGAGATGCCTTGAAGAATCTGAATTATTGTCCTTCATTTTGCAAATAAAAACTTAGGCATCATCTGCTTAATGCTCGTCATCAAGCTATCACCACAATGTCTGTCCTAATTCGAACATGCAGAAGGACTCTGTCTCTAGCACTCTCTGTTTTCTTCATGGGATATAGATAGATCCTAACAATCAACTTAAAGTAGGTGCTTAAACTTAAGAAATAGAAAGTTGGATGAGATTAATCCGCTCTAATTTTCATAATGGAACCAAGAGTCCGCAGAATTTAATTGTTTTTTCCTTCATATATCATAGTAGTACTGGAAAAAGAGCATACATTTCAGGGGAAAAAAAAAACCAAACTTGAATTTAAAATGTTAATTAGTGACTAATCAGAACTGCAGATATTGAAAAATATATTAGATATGAGACTAAGAATTCTTTGAGGGATCCACCTGGAAACTTACAGTGGTGGAGAATGAGCTTTTATAAAATGTTACAGTGGTTAAATGTTAGGTTCCTCATCTTATCTGAGATATTCTGAGATTGCCAAGATGTATTTATGTATATATATATTGATAAATGTTTAATTTAATTTCACTACAGAATAGTGGAAACAGTCATGTCAATGAAAGAAGAAACATGGGAGAGTAAAAGAAGCTCGGCCTTGTGAGGATTGTATTTTAATGTTCAATGCATAGAACTATCTTAACAAACACCTCAGTGTTTAAAACTCCCCTTGTTCCTTTTATCTCTACAAAATATAAGATTTCTGCGCCATTTAACATTTGGTTATTAAATTATCAATATTAGTGAGATTATTATCCTGTTACAAAGAAATGTGTGTGGTCATATATGAAACACATTTTGGTGTGTGGATAAATAGATTGCCTAAGGTAAAAGAATATCTTTTAAAATTTACTATCTTCATAAATAGTCTGAAAAATTATAGAAAGGATGTAACTTAAGTTAGCATTTTTCATGTCTTCATTCTTCCTAGGGTTAAACAAAATCTTGTTTCCTTGCTTTTATAAAGACAAAACTCACATTCACATGAAGACTAGAAGAATTTCTTTTTCCTTTCACTGAAACAAAGCTACATCTGTCTTGAAAAATGTCATTATTTGCTACACGTGTCTTGAGATTTTGATCCTATATCACTGAAGATATGACCACAGAGTATAGGTCACAAAAAACAGCTATAAAAAGAACCCTTTGAGGTTCTATTTATTTGTTTTCTGGAATGTGTGCCCTTATGGGCTTTTAAAGTCATATTTTCTAGTTTTTATCTACTTCTATAAAGACAGAATGCCTAATAAAGAAGACACAAAACTTGCTTCTGGAACTCTTACTTATCTACAGAAATGCAGGAGTTCGTTCTGGAAAAATAATGTGATTAAACCAGGAGATTTTGAAAGACGTGATTTAGGGAAAGCACTCAAACTTATCCTTCAAGTATTTCTGGCTTTAGGTTTCAATGACAGAGTGAAAGTTGAACACGATTTGATGATCATCAGTTATGCATCAGGATGAATAACTCAAAAAAAGGCAAAGTGAAGTTGAAAAAGATCTTTCTGAAAGTGACAGAACATTGGAATCATGAAATGTAAGTAGAAGATCCTTTAAGAAGCAGCATTTCTTGTAGTTATCCCCATTGAAAATACAATACTATAATACATGAATTTCCAGTTTCAAGATTTGATTCCAAACAAATTCTTCCATTGGTATTAAAAGGTCACAATAGCAGTGATCCTGATGGAATCAGATCTTGTAGGAAATTGTTATATTCTTCCCAATCTTAGCATATAGTTACTGAACAGTCCCTTTTATGGCATGAAGATAGCATTATTATGACAACTTTAGAAATGCTGAAAGTCTGACACTGCTGTTAAGCAGTAAATGTATTTCTTACAATGCTGCCTGCATTTTCTAGTTTAGAATAAAACCAGATTAGCTGCGCAGAAGTTCAAGTCTGTTAAATGTGAATTCATCCACAACTTGAGTTTCCTGATACTGTACAAGGTTCTCAGATCCTAGAAGTTTTAACTCGACAATAAAAAAAAAGAGATCAAAAGCTTCACTAAAACAGAGGAAGTGTCTCAAGTATCATACAGTGGCTCAGCAAGGTCTTTCAACAACAACAAAACCAAAACAAGACAAATAAACAAAAAAAACCTCCTCCAAAAATTTAGTAAAGAGAAATAGTGCATGCAAATGGCAGAAGGGTCATAAGTAACGCAGGGATGGAGGAATGTATGAGGGAATCAACTCTTCCCCTCTGTAAAAAAAAAAAAAGAAAAACAACAAAACCATAGTGTTTACTTGCAATCAATCCCAAACTTATCAGATTATTTTCTGATGTGGTGAAGGACACCAGGTGTGCTTCCTTAAACTATTCCTTATCATCTTCATATGATCCTTCTCTGAATGCCCATAAATAAATCTTCTTACATGGAAGTGACTGCCCCTACTCCAGGTGACCTGAATGGCCTCTCCTCGAAAAATCCTGCCTACTGGATTAGGGCAAAATGTTGTTTATGAAACCACTACACTAAGAAAAAGGTGATTTAAAAAGGATCCATCTGGAAGAAAGACTCCCAGTCAAAAGATGTAGTTAAAGCCCTGATATACTGCTTTGCATCATTATTTTCCCTTATTTCTGAATGTGATTTGTAGCTGCTGGTTTCCAACACTCATCTGTTGCTGGCTTGACTTTAGCATCCAGACCCCAGTTATAAATAGGATTGCATAAAAGTAAAGATAGTTTTATGGTTTGTGATTCATACATTCACAAGGCTCCATGAACTACTTCTAGTGAACTAACAAAATATTACTCAAAAATCCCCAAGACCATATATTGTCATGAAGCAATATGTGTGTCTGGTTTTTGTTTTTTGTTTTTTTTTTTACTGAAATGTACTATGCCATCATTGGAAAAAATCCTGTAGTCCACAACTATTCACAAGGATATGCACCCTACACCCCCACCATAATGCAACTATATGCTATAGCAGGATCGTGATAAACAAAAACTGATTACATTATAGGATATAAATAAACTGGGCATATTATTATTTTTCACTGAACTTACACACTCAATTTTACACTGGCATGAAATCCACTGGTGAATTTAAATCCATGAAGTAGTAACATTAGTAACTCTATGAAGACTGAGCTTCCTTTGTAGAAGTTCAGAGTTTGTTTTTAGAACTGAGTTTTGTAAATATTTTATTGACTTAGTGGTTGAATGGAAAAACACGTGTTTCTTCAGATCACGCATTTGTAAACAGTGCTTTGGAATGACATATTGGCTTTCTCTTAAGAAAATGTTGTCTGGGATGCCAAAAGGAAATCTGGAATTATATGATTTCTGTTAAGATTGTTCTTCATTTTTTTTCTGTAAAGGATAAAAGAAAGTTTCATTCATCTGTCTCTAAAGTGACCAGAGGGCATAAAAGTTAGAAGTTATTGGAATTATTTTTTTTTTAAATGCCCTCTCTGTGCTGCATGAAAGCAGCAGATTCTACAGAATGTTTTCCTGAACCACTGTCACACCACCAAACAGATTTGCCTTTCAAAGACATGGCCATGGGTGCACATCTGAGGTGATGCATTTGTTTCTCCACACCAGAGGGAAGGTGACTTATACTTGTTACAGGATTAAATACTCCTTGTCTACTGATACATGGTATTTCCAAGCAGAGGAAGAAGTCTCTAGCTGTAACTATTTTAAAAGGAGGAGTGTAATGATATCAGTTGTTCAACACTGCATTTTTCTTTAAGGTCATAAAAATCTGTGTGTTCCCTGTCACAGAGACAGCTAGGTCTTGCAGCACTGTCTTCACACAAGAAGTAGTAAACTACATTTGTCTGGAGATCCAGCAAGCTTGCTTTTATAGCTTAAAAATTACTGACACATCAAATAGAGGGCTGTGGTCCACAAGATTTATCAGGTCTTGCAATCGGATCTTTGAACTCTATCATTTCAAGAAATGAAATACTGGAATGGGAGCTAAAAAGGTTAACAAAAGAAACAGAGGGAAGAATACTGGCCATGTTGAAAACACAAGGTGAAAATCTGATTGCCTTCAATAGACCAAAATTTTACTTCAAGAATCAATTAAATAAAATGAAGCTAATACAAGCCGTTTCATTCATGACTAATCATCATACTTACATATGCCAACTTCACAAATACGAAAGTATCTGGATACTTTCACTACTACTGTTATTCTACTACCACTATGCTTTTCTGAGAGAAATTTAATTCTCTTTTAGAGAAACAAACTTTAAAAATATACAGTATTTTTGCATTAGAATAGTTCTAGTGAGTTTAAAAAAATAGAATTATTTGTTGTTACTTTATTTTCTGGGAAATATCATAATTGCAATACTATGTTAACATATAACGTGATAAGCAAGAGGCTAACCCACAGGGCATTGCTACTTCGTATGACTTTTACCCTGTTTGAAATCTAGTCTTTATGAGTAATGGCCTCATCTTGCATTGGGATTTGCCTTACAGACTCTTGTCTTGATCCATGTAACTAAAATGAGGAACTCTGTCAGATCCAGCAGTAGAGATTGAATTCAGGGGCTTGGGGGGATTTTGTGCTTTTTTTTTTTATTTTTTGTTGCTTTAGTTTTTTGTTTGCTTGGGTTTTTTTCCCCAAGGCTCAGGCTGCATACCAGTAAATTGCAAACCTAAAATTGTAATAGGGATTGACTTCAAATGTGTTTGCTTCATTCCACATTGTTCCACACTGAAAAAAGGCAGAGGGCAAGAAAGCAGGCATTGCTGACTTGAAGAGGAACCAAGGAAGCTGTTCAATCTGTGAAAGATTCATTGATTTAAGGCTCTCTGGGGAAAATACTATTGTGAAGCTCTGTAGGAAAGGGCTAATAATAGGAAAAGTGGAAAAGAAAGTTCATGTCCCTTCTCTTTTACTTTGGAAGAGTGTAAAACCCCAAAACAAGCATAATCAAGATATTGATTTGTAACGTACACTCTATTCACTCAAGAAAATTGACCAGCTACCAGAAACGTCCCATAAGATGGTTTCTTTTTCTGCTTCTGAGGCATGAGGCTTCATTTGCCAGATACTTTCGCTCTGAGACAGGCTAAGAAAAGTTCTTCATTTGATGGTCAGAGTGGAAAAGTAGCATCCTCAGACTTTAACATCAGTTTTCCCGATTTTCAGTTGCAGGCTCTGACAAGTCCAACTGAAAAAATCTTACCTCCAATTTTCAGGTAGCGAAACAATATAACCAGCATAGTATTAGAGGAAAAGGAAAAGTATTTGAACATTATTGTCATTGAGTACTGCAAGAAAAATAACAACAGCCTTCAAAATAGATGGACAAAGAAGAATATCAAGTACTCCAGAGATATATTTTCAACTGTACCACTATTTCTTAATTATCTCTTGTAAAAATGTAACTAGTTCCCTGGAATTGATCTTTCTTAAAAAAAAGTTAATTGTTTTATGGATCCAGGGTAAAAATCAGACAGTGGAAAGCATGTGGCAATTCTGAGTATGTAACATCTTCACATTTTAAACATGTACACACACACACGTGCGCGTGCACATACATATGTAGATGAGCATGGGCACAGGCAAACACATGCAGTATCTTTTTAGTCTCTCTCTGCAGGTCAAAACTGCAGAGGTGTTAAAGACTGTGAAACAGGTCTGAATGCTACAAATAATCCTAAAATATTCGTATCCTTTTTACAATGGTACAGCATGAAGGAAATAAAAATCGTTGCTACGTACTACTTATCAATCATTCCACTCTTTAAAATGTTTTGATAGAACAATCAGAATCTAAATATATATATTATATATATATCAGATTCAATTGCACCATGAGTGGAAGAAGATGTACATAAAGTGCAGGCTGAACTGTGCTTCCATAAAGCATTGTGCTAACATTGATGAATAAATGGTGTGAGAGAAAACAGGACAATCACTCGTTTGCCTCACCCTCTCCTGCTGCCCACTGATGGACTGGTTCTGCTGAATACTGTTCAAAGAAAAAAGGTCTATCTGCGCCACACAGGAGAGAGCAGTGCCAAGCCAGCATCATCCGCACCTTAATGTTAGCAAGTAGGTAGCATTTCAAGGAGGTGTTTACAGAAAGGAACTGAGATGGCAACTACCTTACCCACTCCCCTGTTTAAACTCAGATGACCCTTCAAGCTTCACATGACAGACATTATACTGACAGGATGGGTGTGCCCTCCTCGCCCTGCTTCACTCCAGCTGTGCATGAATTGCTGCTCTACTTCCAAAGGTATGGCTCTAGCCTACAGATTCCCAACACAAATAAGCACAATCATCCTGAGTGGGTATCAAAGAAATCTCAATTCATAGAATTCAAAGTCAATGGTCTACCAGGACAGTGTTTCCAAAAGCCATCTGGAACAAAACCTGAGATTTAACAAACACTCATGTTTACATAAAACATCCCTTGATGTACATACACTGTTGTTGTTAGAATACTGCTAGAGCTCCAGCAAACAAAGTAATCCCTTCAGTTATACTTTTCCCCAGGAATTTTTTCACGGTCTGTAAGTAATTGTACTGAGGTGTTTGTCAATCAAATTATGTAAACAAGCTCCCAGTGATTATTTCACTTGGAAAACATTCATTTACCCATAAAACTCATGAGAAAAATCAAATTTGGAAGTTACCACAACTTATATATACTACACATTTTGCCTCAGGAGAAAAACAGTCAGGAGAAAATCTGCATAAATGCACAAGTGCCCTTTTTTTGTAAATTTTTGGATTTGCTTATCTACAAGGTAAAAGTATCTGAAGTCATAAACAAGCAATCTAGCTATTTTACATTGTAATAACCTTATATTATTTTGCTAGAATTTGATAATGATCTCTGTATAGAAAATGTATGCCAGGGTAGTACTGTATTTTTTTAAGCATGATAAGCTTACTGTTTTCCCAGTACATAATTTGCACATAACAAATATAATCAAGACGTGAACACTGGAACTGAGCTACAAAAATTTATAATTCTGTGAGATAATTCATCATCTGTCAGGATGAAGGATAAGACCTAATATTACTGGGCTGAACGAAGTTATTTTTAAAATAATTATATAAGATTTTTAGAATAATCTTGGTACAGCCGATAACACTGAGTTTATAATCTTCAGTAGAAAGACCCTTTTCCCTCTGGATGCTATACATTTAGAGATACCAGGGTGACATAGTGGATTTTAGAAAACAGGAAAAATACCTGTGAAAATATTCTCATACTTTGGGATTGTTAGGTGTTACAAGCATAACAGCTATTTCTATTTGTATGTGGAGTATCACGCTTGTTTTATGATGCTCATTTTTTCAGTAATACTAAATGAGTTTAATTTATGCACAGGAATTAGTACTTCTACATTTTCATTTTTATTCCACGTTTACATCATAGAGTTGTACAGATTAATAAAGAAAACCTTTTTATGTTCAAGAGAGCAGAAACAAGAAAGGATAGTGAAATGAATAAAAATAAGAAATTGTAGAAAATCAATAGAGGAAATTAAAGGATAACAAGAAGCTCTATAGCTGACAGTAAGGAAAATAAAACTAATTTAAGGCCTATTTAGTACAAAAGGAAACCTATCAATGCTATTTCAGGAAAAAACTGATTAAAAGATAATAATAAATGGTCCAATTTTTCAATAAATATTTCAACTCACTACTTGGGGAAAAAGCAAAACGAGATGCACATTGCATATTTACAATTTAAAAAAAATTATTCCTAAACAGGTTATTAGATGGGTAAGAAGTTGTTGGATGACTGCACTCAGAGCATCATGGGATGCTACTTGGAGCTGTTGACAAGTGGAGAAACACAAGAGTCTGTCTTGGGACCTGTCATATCTGACATATTTATTAGTGACCTGGAAACCAAACTGGGAATACCAATAGACATGCTCAAAGGCAGGACTTTGATTCAGTTTGGAGCTAGTTGTGAAGCACTGGGTCAAACTGGCAGTGTTGTGAGTGTTGATGCAGCTGGTGGCAGAGAGCACACTGAAGCAGGGAGGATATGTGGTGGTGTCCAACCCTTCCTCCTTCTGACTGATTCCAGCTTCTCATCAGTGATTCTTCACACCAGAGGTGGTGGGCACACTGTTATTTAGACTAAGAGCTCATTAACTCCTAGCTATCTCTTTCATGTTAACTAATAAGTTTTTCCTTTTGTACTGTAAAGGTGCATCTACTCTGACTGCAGACTGTCTTTGTGCCTGTCTGAAGATGCCTGAGTGAATCAGCCTGAAAAGGAGCACAACAGCATTGCAGCAACACAGTAGTCAAGGGTTGACCTTAGGGCACTGACTTGTCTCTCAGATGGGTCAATATTTGCCAAGACTCCACTTAGTAATTGCAATTCCTCTGGAGATCTCCTACAAGCATTTCCCAGGAACAAGGAGCACAGAATAGGCATCTATAGACAAAATTACAAGTCTGACTTGTGCCTGTACTAACTAGAACTGACCAGGAGGATATTTGTCAAGTCTCTAACTAGGTCTCATTTGACTTTGTTTTTCTTCCCACACAGTTATACAGAGAAGACCTTTAAGAAACATAAACAGAGAAACAGTCACTGGCAGATGTCACTACCATTACATCTGACAGACAGAGGTCCTGGTTGAAACTGTGTCCAAGACCCAGAAAAGCAGATTAGGCAGAGATTATCAAATCCCAGCACCTCACAGTGCTCCATTAAAAATCCCTATATATGTATGTAATGGATGCCAACAGTCTGCTTTTGGCCCTTCACTCCCAGTTCTGTCTGCTAGGTCACCAGCCCTGTTGAAGCAACTCCTCCAGCTGAACCACTGCAGGCGGATGCAGGCACATCCCCTGTGGTATTTCAGATTGGTCCCCTGGAGCAGGGGCTAAAAGCATTTGAACTGCCTGTGACACTGGGCCACCAGAATGCTCAGCTGCAGCTGGCAGCACCTAAAGGAGAAAGCCAAGCCCAGGGAAGCTGTGGATCATTGATTAGTCTCTTTTGCAAGAAGGGTTGTTCACTAATTCTAATAGCCAAGCAGCAAGTTCAGATAACATTGAGGGGTTGTAGCCAAGACTCGTTTGGCATTGGATAAGTGTGTAATGTAGTAAAAAACAAGGTGTTTTGCAACGCACAATGGCTTGTAGAACAGTTAGCCTTGCTCAGCTTTGGTACCTCTATTAAGTGAAAAATAATGATAAACTGGCAACTAGCTCTCAGAAAAGCCAAAAAAATACTAAAGCAGACTCTATACTGCAAGTCTTCAGCTTTCCTCCTATGTTGCTTAGGAAGGATAAAAACATATACAACTTTGTTACATCATTGATTGTGTAACTAGCTGGATATGGTGGAAATTGTAACTGTACAGAGTAAGAATTAAGGGATATATCTAAGCAGTTCACAAAAGTTTTCCATTGATTCTCTAATGCAAAAATAATCCCAGCGTATAATCAGTAGGTTTTAAGGGAGATGTGTGCAACTTCAAAAAGCAACTCTTAAAGGCTTCATTAAACAGGGCTACCAGGTTTTGATCTTAATATCCCTTCCTTTTTTACATTTATTAATCTACGAATTGCTGCCTCCTGATGAAATTTAGCTCCATGCCTCCACCCAGTGGGCCTTTTTAACCAAGAAGAGCCCCTGAAAAGCGCATGCATACACACAGTACTAGTGGAAGCGAGGGTGCTACAAATTGCTTCTTTCCATCTTTTTTGTGGAATGGCTTAGCTGAAACGGAGACAGGTATTTGATATTACCTTCTGCAGCTAGATAACCACAAATATGAGATGTTTGAAAATGTTTTAACATTGTTTTTATAATATGTTTGCTGTTGCTATAGAAACCCTGAGATTAGCTCAGTTGGTTAGAGCGTGGTGCTAATAATGCCAAGATCACAGGTGCAATCCCTTTACAGGCCATTCACTTAAGAATCAGACTTGATGATCCTTGTGGGTCCCTTCCAACTCAGAATATTCTGTGAATCTGTGACCACAACTGGGAAGCATCCAAGTCCAGCTAGCACCAGGAAAAAACCTTAAATTTCAGGTTGTTTTTTGTTATTTTAATCTAAAAATCTGATATTAGCTTTAATTTTTAAAATAAATTCAAAGTAGATTACAATATTGATTTTTGGTAATAAATAACCCCTTACTTTGTAGTACTTATTTTCCATACTTAAACTAAGGAAAAGTATGTTCTACTTTTTTCTTTTTCCAATTGACATTTTTTAGCTACTTGCAATGGCAACCCTGCTTTAAACTGAAATAACTGTCCTAGACATAATATCCTAAAAACTTATAACAAAATAAGTTCTGTGGATGTGAATTTATCTGTTAAGTTACATGAGTTATTTCATATATATGCACCATTTTTGTATAATGGTGGTTCATATATGCTGAATATTGCTTACATTAAGAAACACACAATTGTTACCAGTTCTCCAACTGTCTGTGCTTTCCATCCCAGTCTTTCCTGTCAGGCCTCCAACTTTTCTGTGAGGTGTCACTATCCATTAAACAATATAAGCCTACAAGGAAGTGCACATTTAATATATCAAAGAAGAAAACACAGTTTAGGGAAACACTTTTGTCCCAAGCTAAGAATAAGAACAAGATTTCTTCCTCCATGCGTGTTAAGAGAAGTAGAAAATACACTTCTCTGATTCCCCACTACTTTAATAACGATAACTTCTTTATATCTTATACCAAAACCACTCCAGAATAAGCCTCTTTCACATACAATAGCCCTGCTACTCTGCAAAAAAACTGTTTACAATTTATTTATACTACCATAGAACTGAAACTAAAAGACAATTAAATTAAAGGATAATGAAAAGCTTTTCAGGCTGTAATTAATCTGCAACTGGTAACAGATGCAAAAGTCTGTGGTCTTCAGTACACATTAGACTTTGGTGGAGTAGGAATAATAGCCCAAACATATTAGATAAAAATTCAAACCGCAAACAAGTCATACACTAGTCATCTGTTCTTACATTTCTTATACCACGAGTTGAAGAATTTTTGTATAAATTTCTTACGTTTTTAGGAGACTACTCTGTTCTGAGATACCCAATGCAAACTGACAGACAGAAATGTTTCTAGCTATTCCTGCTTTGGGGTTTTTTTATTGTTTTTTTCCTGGTAGTGCAGCTTTTTTACAGCTGCTAAAGGTCTGAGGTAGCTTAACTTCACATTTGCCAAATGACATTCTGAGGAAATAAAAAGTTATGACAATCTCACCTACACATTACAGTTTCAGGTTAAGATCACTTCTGATTCCTTTGTTTTCCGCCTTTTATTTTTTTTGCTTTTCAGTTACCAGTTTTTCCTGAAATAATAAATATCCAAACGTCACCATAACTATGTTTTTGGTTTGTGAATCCAAATCCAAGGAAGGCGATGACCTATTGTAAAAGAGTTTCCAATACAACCCAAGCATCTTCAAAAAGTTAAAATTATAAAAAAATTAAGGGTCTTACCATGAAAGTCATGACTATATATATGTTTTGTAGAATACCTGGACCTTTCAGAACCAAGGAATTTGGCAAAGAGTCTTCATTATGATTATGTGCTGATTATTAAACATCTAACTTGTAGTCAAAAAACCTTACCATTTCATCAGTTGTGAATGTTGAAGGTATGAACAATATTCAGAACTTACTTGAAATTTAAAGCTTCCATGAAAAATTCATTTTGGTGAAGAAATTTTTCCTAATATCCAATCTTAACCTTACCTAGTGCAACTTGAGGCTGTTTTTTCTTGTCCTGTCACTTTTTAATTAGGAGAAGAGCCCAACCTCCACCTGGCTATAACCTCCTTTCAGGTGGTTGTAGAAAGCGATAAGGTCTCCCCTGAGTCTCCTCCAGGCTAAACAACCCCAACTCCCTCAGTCGCTCCTCAAAGGACTTGTGTTCCAGACCCTTCACCAGCTTTGTTGCCCTTCTCTGGACCTGCTCCAGCACCTCAGTGTCCTTCCTGAACTGAGGGGCCCAGGAATTGGACACAGTACTCCAGGTGTGGCCTCACCCGTGCTGGGTGCAGAGGGACAATCACTTCTCTAGTCCTGCTGGCCACACTGTTCCTGATCCAGGCCAGGATGCCATTGGCCTTCTTGGCCACCTGGGTACACTGCTGGCTTATGTTCAGCTGGCTGTCGACCAGCAACCCCAGGTCCTTTTCCAGACCGCTGGGCTGCTTCCCAGCCACTCTTCCATCAACCTGTAGCTCTGCATGGGGTTGCTGTGACCCAAGTGCAGGACTTTGCACTTTGCCTTATTAAATGTCATACTGTTGGACTCAGCCCACTGATCCAGCTTGTCCAAATCCTTCTGTAGAGCCTTCCTACCCTCCAGCAGAACAACACTCCTGCTCAATTAAGTGTCATCTGCAAACTGAGGGTGCCCTAAATCTCCTCATCCAAGTCTCTGATGAAGATATAAAACAGAACTGGCTCCAATCTTGAGCTCTGGGGATCACCACCAGTGACTGGCCATCAGCTGGATGTCACTCCATTCACCACCACTCTGGGCCCAGCCATCCAGCCAGTTATTTCATCCAGGCAACAGTGCACGCATCCAAGCCATGGGAAGACAGTTTTTCCAGGAGAATGCTGTGGGAGACAATGTCAGAAGCTTTGCTAAAGTCCAGGTTGGGAGCATCCACGGCTTTTCCCTTATCTGCTAAGTGCATCCCCTTGATACAGAGTGAGATCAGGTGAGTCAAGCAGGACTTGATGGGTGATAGCACAGGATGATTTGCTCCATGACCTACCCTGGCATCAAGGTCAAACTGATAAGCCTGTAGTTCCCCAGATCCTCTTCTGGTTCTCCCTGTAAAGAAAAGACAAAACAAAACAAAAAACAGACAAAAAACTACTCTGCTAGAAAAAAAAAAATAAAAATCCCAAGACTTAGGCTGCAACTTAAAAGAAAAAAACAGCCAAACAGGATAAGAGGTCAAAGGAAGGATGAGGTAGCTTTCTGTTTTCTCTTTTTATTTCTCTACATAATTAACTTCAAGCGTGTGCTTAAGCCCCAGCAATTGAAGATGAAGCCCATTCCTAAGTGTGCTTCTTCTGAACAGGGACAGCAAGTGAGGACGTGGGTTGGAAGATCTGCCCTGGCCCTACATATGCAGCTGAAAATTGGATAACTTGCTCTACTACAAAGTAAAATGCAGAAGTGGAAGGTGTTCCTGTGTGTGTTGTAACTGTGTTTTGCTCCCTTTCTGCACTCCCAAAGAAAATAATTGTTAAATACAAAATATTTGTAATTTTTGGCATGATTTATTGCTCTTAGTGCAAAGGCAATTTATCAGCATGCCTCCACTGCCTTCAGAGCATAATACTGTAAGGATTGAGGAGCAACAGCCCATACACTTGCAGGTTCAGAAACTGAAATTAGCACAAAATGATGTATACAATTGGTTTTAAAATAACATTGACAACAGTAACCACTACCACCTGGACAAGACAATATAGTTTTAAAATAAAAAGTGACTATCTTAAGGAATTGCCTGAACATCAGACCAGTGTTTACAGGTGTTAATGTGGGTGTGTAAATTATATCCCCTTTGTTTTAATCTTGAGCATAGTGCATATTAAGTAGTGTTGTTTTCAGACCTGCAGTGCAATCCAGTGTATTGACACCTATACAACAATTATAAAAAATACACCACAAATAAGTTGATATTTTAATGTGTGTTGGTTTATCAACTACTAAATGTATTTTCATGCATACCAGGTTCTTTTAAAAGGAACCCAGTCTACTACATTAAATCCAAATACCATTTTCCACTGAAGATACCAACTTTATTTATCTTACCTATAAGGAAAAATTACAAAACTCCACCAAAATTAAATAAGTAGGAGGAAAAGAAATCATGAATATCAGTAAAAATTGTGACATAGAAGGAACTTATGTATTTTATATCTATAATTTCTATTGATGGACAATTATCTGGAGAAATCAAAACAGCATTAAAAAAAGCTTTCACTGTATTGTCTTTGGAGAATTAAACGTATGTGCTGTATTCACAAACAGAAATTATAACATATTTCTCTCAGATGACAAAATCTCACATTCATTATTACAGTGGAATACAAACTATCACATATTACAGTTTTATATCTGAGAGGAGACATTCTACCTCCAGTAGATATATGTTCCATAATTCTAAGCACAGAATGTTTGGGAATTTTTAACTATCCTCAGGACATAAGATGCAAACTGAAAAAGGACATTGAAGCAAAAGGAACTGCATTTATGAAAAATAAGCTTAGCTTAAATTTCTTAACATATAGGGTTATGAAATATTTGGTCTTAATGGACTTTTTGTATCCAATAATGTTGTCTGTGACGTTTGATGACCTAACAATTTCAAATAACTGTTAAATACCCAGTAGTGTGGATGCAGACTTGAATGCTGTGTTGCCAACACTCAGGAATGCTGACAAAGCTAAATTTGTCCCCTGTATATATAAACACACAGTAAAATTTCTGGAAGCTTCAAATGCTCAGTACCAGTGCAGATCAGCCATAAAGCTTCCTGCCATAAATCTGGTGAGTCTGGGCCAGATCAGATGTACTGTGTGCACACTGAATGCAGAGTTCATATGTGCACAGTAAATCCTACATGCTGAGACCAGATGAATTTCCTGCCAGAGATGGCCATCTGTGAAGGGCAGCTTCTTCCACTCCTCCCTGGAAAATCCTCAACAAAAACAGAGCAGTCCTGTCATCAGGGAGAAACCCAAAACTGGTGTAGGTAGGAAGCATAAAATATATCAGCCTAAACACTGTTTAATATAAACACTCAATTAGCATATGCAGCTCCTGGGGAAACAAGCACTTAACAGCACCAGCCTGACCAATCTGGTAGATACTTCTACACACAAATCGACAACGCATCCTTGAAACTAAGAACAAATTAAAAAATTAATTCTTAAGTATTCAATTTAAGATTCTGTTTTGAAAAGAAGTGTATTTATTTTACATTATATTTGATCTAACTTACATGGACAATAAAATAAATTGAATGTAAATATTAAAAACTTCAAAGGTTTTACTTTTGCTAGTAGTGGCACGGAAAAAAATTCTTTCGAGATGGGTACAGGGTAAGAAAGTCCTTGGGCTGTCAAAGTTAGCTTAATGAGATGATCTAGTTCAGTTACTATTATGATTTCCCAAGAAGTTATTTGCAAAACGAGCAAAGAAAGCTTCAGATTCTGTTCCTCAGAACCAAAAAGAAAATATGAATGTATTGTACTTTCTTCCCTTCCTTATTTCTGATTCACCATTTCACTGGTCTATAATGAAAGGGGGGAAAAAAAAGAGAGATCTGGAAAGCTGCCTGCATTCACTGATTACACAACTTATATATACAAGAATAAAATGTAAAACTGTGAAGCTCTGTCCCTTCCACTTCATCTAATTCAGATGATGTACTGGAAAGATATCAGTACTTGAGATCTGCAGGCTTTCAGAGAACAGAAAACAAACTGCTAAAGAGTGTGCGACTATAAAAAAAAAAAAGGAACAGCAACAGGACTTCTTCTGTGAAAAAGAGGACAAATCCTCTTTTTTACATTTCAACATGATAGAGATCATACAGAGTAACAGACACATGCGACCAAAAAACGGAAGCAGCATGAATTCACATGGAAGGTGTCTCATGTTATTCAGAAAGAACACAAAGCTAACATGTTAAGTCTTTTGCCCTCCTGATAAAAAAATCCCCATAACTAATAATTGCAAATACTTGTTGTTTTCATTTTTTAAAGTAAAAGCTGACAGCCTAGAATGATAAGAATCAAACTAGACTCTCTAGTCTCACAGATTTCCGCTCTTTAATATTTCAGCTCAGAACCATTCGAAACTGGCAATTACAACAATTATTGGGGGAAAAAAAAGCAGGAAAACCCAGACCAAAACCAGAGAGGGAACAGTCTAAAACACAATAAGCATGTTAAATTTACACTTCCTTTTTCTCATAAAACAGACATGCCCATTTCAGAAAAAGCTCCCACACTTTCTGTTGGTGCACTAACTTATGCCTTGCGTGTAGTTTTTCCAGATGACATTACAGCATGAGGATTCAAAGCCTTGCAAGTAGTATAACAAGATAAAGTGGAAAAAGTTTCAGGATACTGACACAAGTAACATTTCAGCCTACACAAACTCCTGAACTATTCCTCATTTAACAGCGCTTGTCATACAATTCAAAACTATTTTTCCTACGCATTTTAAATAAGGACTTTTTTGCAGCTGACATCAACTTCTAAATGAGATAATGTAATACTACAAATAATACTGCAATACTGTAAACATACCGCAAATATTATGAAGCACATCCGAAGAAATTTCTTCCAATATATTCCTTTAATGCCTAACTAATCTTTATTATACGCAGAAAAAACCTCAGTATTATTTCTTGGCTGCCAAAGTAGACTGAAATAAAGGAAAAAGTATAATAGTATTCTTCTGTATAAACTTAAGGAAAATAATTTACTTGTTTTATTGGAAACTTATTAGACTCACGAAGAATGCGTTCACTTTATTAGGTCAAAGATCACTAACTGCATCTACAAATCAAAGTTTAAAAGAAATCTTTTTCTAAAGATGTTCCAAAGAGCAAAGATTTAAACTTGATACACTCAGTATACCAAAACCTCAACCCATCTATCTGATACAGCATAGCTAGCAAAAATCACCAAGCAAAAAGTATGTGTCAAATCTATGAGATCTTTACATTCAAACCATTTTAGGATCTTTTGTAAGTTTTCTTCTTTGTGGAGAATGATAAATAATAGCCATCCAAGTATAGTATATGTTCTCTGTTTTCATGTGCCAAACCCTATCCAAAAGCACACAAGACATGCTCCTACAACCAGCAGTTCGTGAGACATCAAATATGTCCCACGTATCACTTCAGTCCTCCCAAGTAAGTATAATTTAGTAGTCACAATTGCAGGAAGTGTTAGATTCATGTTCAGACAGCACCAGGCCCTATTGATTTTGAATCCAGGATATTAGGTAGCTAATAGAATTTAAGTTTAGAAATCCAGACCATTTATTTTCAAGGTACCAGATCTCTCTCTTACTCTCAGCATACAATACATATTTTCAGGATGAATATATCACTACCGGACTGATGAGACAAATCAAGCCAATAACACAAGTAGTATAGAAGCAAAATAACATTATTTATTAAAAGTAATTCAATAAAATGTCCACAGGTAACTCAAATATATGCAGAAGTTTAGGTATTTTGCTGTATTTTCTGAAGAAGAAACTCTACTTGTAAGTTTAGATTTGGCTGCCCTTTTTTAGTCTTCTTACTCAATATTTTATAAGCTTCCATTTTCTTTTGCTTGTACAACCGTTGAGCTTCTTCTCTTTGTTGTTTTCTTTTTTCTGCTTCCTGAAATTAAATAAAGATACATGATTATGAAACAATTACATACCTTCTATGACTGTGAAGCTATCTATAAGCAATAAAATTTATTTTTGTATAGATACTGGCAATTAGGTACTGTACTAACAGTAGAAACACCATTACACTTAAAAGCATAATCAGGATGCTCTTTCAGCATATACTGCAATCAAAACACACTATATAGCCTAAAGCTTCAAGAAAAGAGTCAAGTTTTTTCAGTAAAGCATCCTACAATAAGGTTTGTTGCCACGATGCATACTACTTCCTTTCTACAAAATATACTCCTCGACTTTTCTCCTTAAATGAAAAAGAGGCAAAAAAGTCCCCACTTTCTCCTCTTGAGTGCAAGGCAGAAAGAGTGTGACACAGGAGCTCCCGTGTAAATGTCTCGGCAGTGCAGATGTGCTACAATACTGGACACAATGGCCTGGGACAGACAGATAGAACTCAAATATGCAATACGCCACAAATCAGACTGAAGGTTCAGTTCATTTGGAAGACTTTTTTCTCATAAAGTTTAGTCTTTGAAATGCAGTGCCACGATGACCACAAAGGTGGATGTTTCTGCAGAATGCCTGAACAAATCACAATTTAGCAATTATATTTTTGTTTTCCATGGCATAGATAGCTCCAGTGACGTACAAGTTCTAGTATGACTTGCTCCCTGACGTAGAATATAAAATTAACCAGAAATAACCCAAAAAAATATTTTTAAACAGAAATCTAAGAGGTTTCAGGAAAAAGAACCAATAACCAGCCAAATAAATGAACAAAAAAAGATCCAAAAATATGCAAAGATAATGTCTCTCCATTCAGAATCCTGCAGTTATTTTACCAAAACAATTAATATAATTTATTATTTTTTTAAAAAAGCAGAGCAGCATCTACTTTAACTTACCTGTAATTCACTTCCTATTTAATAATTTCACCACTAGTCAGCATACTGTTGTAAACAACATCCATTTAAGCTACCAACCAAATGCTTTCTCAAAGCAAGAACGTTCATCTTATCTAGACAGTTGCTACTTACATTAGTATTTTTTCCTGATCTTTACTAAATCCTAGCTTTTTTAGACCAAAAAAGGCCTTTGTGGAGGCCAAAACTATGTCTTTAAGCTTATTTCTCTTCCCAAGAGAAATAACAGCAAATGCAGTGTTTGCTAACATACATGAGGGTAAAGTATGTGATAATCATGCCAGTACTCCACATAAATGATATTATTATTGTGGCACTTAGCCACGCTGTTTTGCCTAAATATCTTGAATAAGACTAAAAATGCCAACAACTCCCCTCAGGCAACTTCTATGAGCTGCTCAAAGAAAACTCCTTGCAGTCTTGCTGGTGTTTTACTTGTTCCCATTCCCTCTAAATAAGCTGGTCATAACATTCATTTCTATTGGCATGATCTGTAGCTAACATTCAAAAAAGCAGCTATCAGCTGAATAACCTTGTAACTCACCCAGACTCACAAAAGGATCAGCTGGCATAAAACTAAATACGGCTAAACTAAAGAAATAGAGTGTTTTATCCAGCTATATACTTATATAATAGTTACTGAAATTTAGTATGTCAGCAGCAAGTCACACAACTTCTGCAAGTTGCACTATGTGCCACTTTACCGTGCAACAATGTACTGGGAAAGAATAAAACCAGTTCAATAAGGATCTCTCAAATCAATAACTCAAGTGAGTTATTCAACAAGGATAATATTATAATATGTCCTGTAAAAATAATTCCCATTAAATTAGAATGAGGAGAATTACTAAAAATTTTGGCCATGGATACTATTACATTTAACTGTTTCACTGCTGGCAAAGCACATCAAAAGGTAAAATGCATTATGGTAACGCCATAAGAAATAGAATGGATATTTAACTTTTCATCACGAGATGATGGTATTGTTATTACTTCCCCTTCTACAATATTTAAGTGGTCTAATATAATCCACTGGGATATGCAGATAGAGCTCTAAGCTTTTCTTGATGTACCAACTAACGTAATAAAATCCTGCTAACAGCAACTGCAAGACAAAAATGGTAAGAACAAAGAGAATGATATTCTGCATGCCTGCATGCCTGAATACTACTGTCAAGTTGAAAAACACTGAAGGAGTCCTAATGCCTGTATTCTTCTCCTACGGTCCTCTGTGGGACACTGACAGGTAGAAATGGTATTAATCCAGCCTTTGTCTACAGTCAAGAAAGAACTTTGTTTAAGATTTACCTCTTTCTTCCTAGCACGCTCAGCCTTTATTTTCTCGTACTCTTCTTTTGCCTTCTGATTGGATGTTTTCTTCTTAAACTTCCCTTCAGTCACAACTGACCTGTAACAAAACATACATGTACTTCAGACACTGATTATCATCAAGCAGATATAACCATATATCCCACAGGCACTGCAGAATCACTTCCAATGTTTTTTGCATATTCAGGGAAGTTAATTGCAAATACAGACATCGAAGAGTCATCCTTCTACACTGTTTGCAGTAGACCTGTTTGCAGCACTCTTACTTGATACCCAACACCATTCCATACCATTCAGTGAGCAATCACCATGAAAACACAACAAACTAAACTCCTTCAATGCAAAATGTACCAAAGACTGAACTGCACACAACTTTAGTAACACACATACCTTATCTGCTGGATCTTCACATGGATGATATTTCATGAAGTTTAAAGAGTACGTAAAGAGTTTTCCCCATCATGCAACCTCGTCAGAGCTAGAAAACCCGAATGCACTAGCTTGGAGCTGTATTATCTCTTTCTAGTTCCAACACACAGATGCAGCTGCAGAGATGCAAGGACAGCCAGTGTCGGCAGACTGCCTGCTAGAGAAGTCAGGCTGACATGGCAAGGTGAAAAAGCACAGTAGTAACAACCCCTTTCTAAAAGTTTCTTCTTGAATGAGATGGCATACTAACATTCTGAAATTAGATACTGGAAAGGTACAGTATTGTCCTTAATGTTGTGCAATAAGGAACTGCAACTATGTTCCTTCCAGAATGCAATATAAAAGACTGCCCATATAACTTTTACCAAAGCAAAAAGAAGAAAAAAACCAGTGCCATTTGTCTGGCATTTACTGTCCCACTACTTTGAGTGGATTTTTTGGGTTATTTAGTTGTAACTTTTTTTTTCTGATTTACAACAAAGCCATTACATAAATAGTGTGGTAGCAAACACATTTCACACTTAAAAAATATAAGCCTTGCCAGATATTTAGTGGCTGTTCACTAACAAAGTTTTTGATTACTCTATCACTTGCACTACAAAAAGGTGAAAAGCAGCCATCAGCCTCAAGGAGATTCAGATTAAAAACAAAGAGAATGTATTTGCTCGCAATTTCATTTAAAAATACCACCCTTTTCTGGAAAAAAAAGGAAGAATTTTTGCTTTATTCTTATCTCCACCTTGTGGCAATACTGTGCAATGATGTCTCATCGTCTCAAAGCTACTTGCATTGCCATTTATTTTCCTTACAATCACGAAAAATATTTAAGACCTAATGGCATTTTCAGTAAAGCACATCACCATACTCAAATCCATGTAAAGTATAAGATCTAAAGTATTTCTTTAGTGATTGAAACAATTACTTCTTTTTAAAGACATATTTTAAAAACTTACTCTTCTGCTTTATTAAGCTTTTGTTCTGATAACGCTGAATCCTCTGGTGTCCTGTGCCTCCGCTTCTTAAGCATTTCTTCCTCTGCGAGGTAAAGATGTTTCAAGTGCTCTGGATAGGTATCAGTAAACTGATCATCCTGTTGGGAATGGACCTTTCTTCCCTTTCTCAATAATCTCCTGTACTGTCTTTCGATCTTTTGTTTCCTCCGAAATGCAAATCCTCGTCCTGAAAACATAAGAAAAAGTGAGTTAAATACACCTGTGCTCAAACGGTACCAAACCATTCAACTGTTGTCAGGACAATCTGTTTTCTTTACAAAATAGAAAAAGCCACTACGTGTGTCAATTTTAATAAGAACCAGTCATAAATTCAAGGAAACAATGACTGTTTTAATTATAATTCCCTACTGTTGCATTGAAGTTTGCTGAAAATTATTACTGAAAATTATTGCCTAAACCCGAGAGAAGACTGCAGACATTGCTCCTTAATGCCTGCTCAACATTATACACCTTTGCCAATGCTTTTTAAATCCAGTGAAAAGATGTGTTAACATTTCACTTCTTTCCTACTTTAGACAGCTTCGTAAGAAACGCCAAAACAGATTCCAAAATAAGCTCCTAAAGGTAGTCTCAGGAAGACACTGATAGTAATACTGTCAGCAGCAGCTGCTGTGACACAGCAAAAAGTCACTAAATCTCTGTATTATGCTGTATTAATAATTAATTACATCTTTGCATTTAAACAGTATTTTATTGCTACTACTTTCTTTCTATACGTGTTCAGAACGAGCTTTTCTACAGCTCCAGAGGTATGCTACATCATAGAATCATTTAGCCTTAAAGGAAACAACAATGGTTGTTTCAGTGTCCGTCAGTATAGAACAACTCACCAAAGTTTAAGCCAAACATGCTTTTTTCCTAATATGTTTTTATTGCACTAGTCTTAAGAGCTACTGGCTTTCATAATATTCACTAACAAAACAGTTTCTAAAGGGAAGTCAAACTAATCATAACTTTTTTTTAATTCTTTCTCCAAAGTTTCAACTTCAGAAAAGTGCTGCTGAGGCAAATGCTCTTTTTCCTATTCGTCTTTACATCTGCATAAACATCAGTAGTCCGAACCTGTTTTCAAGTATGTTTTAGGGTACAGCTTTCTACGGGATCTGCACTCCCGAGCCCCGGGAGCTCCGGCTCACACTGGCCGCCCCCACCAGCCCTGCAGCCCCTGGCCCCGTGCCGATGGCCGGAACTACCCCTCGGGCAGCGGGCAAGGCGGGCCCGCGGCTCCGCCAGGCGTAACCCTCGCTAAGGCCGTAGCTAAGGCCCAGCTCGGAGCTGGCCCACGGAGCTGGGCCACCTTCGGCACCGCCTTCGGCCCCGACTCACCCTCCTGGACGCTGCCCACGAAGCTGCGCAGCAGGACGGGCCTCCACCGCCGCTTTCGGCCGGGCGCTGAGGCACCCGCGCCCGCCGTGGCCGCCGCCGCTCCGTGCCCGCCCCGCCGGGCCGCCGCCATCGCGCTGCCGTCGCGGCGCACCCCGACGACGTCACGGAGCTGCGCCACCGCCCCGCCGGGCCGCGCAGGGGGCCATGTCGCGGCCGGCGCGCGCGCTCCCGCCCCAGCTGCCCGCGGCGGCTGCGGCGCGCGCACTGAGGCGCGCGGCGAGGTTCGTGCGGCGCGCGCTGCCGCTGTGCCGCGCGCACACCGTGGAGTTCTTCACGCGCGGGCTCTGGGAGCGCCTCGTGGTGCCGCCCCCCGACACCGTGCTCGAGGCGCTGCGCGCGGCCGGGCCGCTCGCGCGCCCCCTGGCGGGGGCCTCCGACAGCGCGGCGGCGCCGTGCGGTGAGTGGGGGCGGGAGCGAGGGGGCGTCGGCTGCGCTCGGCTCTTCCTGGGAAACGGGGGGTGTTTGGACCCGTCGCGGTCCGGAGGAAGCGTAGTCGTGGTGGGAATTGCGCTGCGGAAGTGTCGCAGTAGTGGCAGTTGTGACTGTGGTCTCATTCTGTAAATTTCATTCCGTTCATTTAGAAACGAAACGAAAACTCTAAACTGTCAGACTCATTCACTCTGACTAATTTCTAAAGAATAGAAGTAAAATTTAAAAAAAAACAAAAAAACAAAAAAACCCCAAAACGCACAAAACCCAAAAAACCCAAAGCAAACAGAAAACCTCCGCATGAGTGGAAAGGTGTAATAGTCAGATGTTGAAACTGGAGATGTGGAGGACAGCTGGAAAAGGCTTAAACACTGCTTTCCTACCTATCTGCAATAATGAGTGTCTGGCAGAGGAAGACAGCTGTTTTACTTCAGACAAGATCTATTTAAGAGGCACTTCATATTTTTAGTAATTTTCACGTAACTCAAGAGGAAGCCAGCTATGAAATTGTGTTACTGAATTTACTGCAGTCCGAGTAGAAGGGAAACACACCAGTAATAGTCTTTCAGGCAGAGCACAGAAATGAGGATAAAGGATCTGAAAGCTGTGGTATTTGGGGGGACTGAGCCCAAGCAAAGAGATCAGTTTCAAAACCAAGGTAAAATCTCTGACAAAGCACTTAGCGGAGAAAAACCTGCTTTGTGCCAAAGCTTATGGAGTGTAGATAGCTGTCACATTGCATTAGCACTGAAACGCTGTGTTAAATGGCACGTGAGACGGGAAAGCATGTGGAGCATACTAGAAGGGTCCACAGAAAGTAGCATGTGGAGCTGTGTACTTTTTGGCATAGAAGACAGGCTAAGATAATGATTTGGACTTGGAAGGAGATTGAAGAACTGTGAATTGCTACATCACTTGCAGCATTTCACTGTTGGATCTAGAGACCTCTCAAAATATTAACTGTAAGCCTCATTTTTAAAGGGTTGAAGTATCTGGGAAGAAAACCCACAGAGTTTATTTGTGCATGAAAAAGACACTGGATTATAAATTACCTTCAAGAGCCAGATGGAAACAAGGCAGTGGTCCGGTCAGCAAGCAAGTATTGGGAAGCAGCAAGGACAAACTTAATGTTCTTGACAGGTAATGTCAGAGTCAGAACTGACTCAGAGACAGAACATAAAATTGAATGTAAATAGAGGCTGGAACAAAACTAATTATTAGATGAAATCATAAAAAAGAGAACATTAACTGAAAATTAGTCTGACCTTACCCATTTCTATGGAAAAGCCCATGAAAGTATTCAAACTCCGATGTGGTGGCCTGTAGAGTAGAATAAGAACCAGAAAGGCAGAGTATGCTTTAGAGATTTTAAAATCAGATTAAAAAATAATGATCTATATTCAAAATCGATTTTACAGAAATTACTGAAACAAAAGAGGCAATTTATGGCTAAAATGAAGCACACCTTTTAGAAGGATATGAAGCCTGCATGCTGTGGCTAAAATACAGAATTTTTTCTGTGTTTTCTGCAGGGATTATTTCTGCTAATTAAAAAAAAAAAAAAGAATTGCTCCTTTTTCTAACTTTAAAATTATAATATGCTTTTTAACAGCAGGCACTGTAATGGAATGGGCATGTTCTTGCTGATTTGGTGGTTCATGCCGTACTCATTTGACTGAATGGTATCTGTCCATCCAGTCATAAGATGAAAAGACTTAATAGTAGAATATGAGTTTCTCAGTGAAGATACCTGCAAACATTACTTATATTTGTATTAAAATTAAGATGGAGAAACTTAGTGTCATAGTTTGAGTGCACTAGTGTGACTCAATAACGTAGAGATCAGAAACCAACCATTAGAGATTTCGAAACCGAACATAAACATAAATTACTCTTCCATGTTCAAAATTATCAGATATCTAAATTTTAGTTATTTATTACCTTGAAAAGGGTATTAAAAGGCCCTCATAACATGCTACCATGCAGAGAGCTACATTTTTTGGAGTGTGGCTGTAGGGATAGTTTTATTTTGCATGCTCAAATGAATTTGTGGTCATCACTCCCAAATACCTTACTCAAAATAGGTGTAAATTACATTTTTATTTCACATGGTAAAACCTTTGCTCCTTAAGAGTTTGAGAAGTTTTACATTTATACATATGCAATCCCCAAACTATTATGAAAAGTTTTCAAGGATCTGTTCTAATAGGGATCCCAAGTTAAATTATAGGGAAACATAAACTATATTTGACAGAATTGATCTCAAAATGTGAAATTTTCAGTTCATACTCACACAGCTCTGCAAACTAAAAAGTTACATCATTGCAGATTGGCACAAAGCTGTTATTCTGGCCAATGTTTTATGTTACTGTAGGGATTTTGACAAACATATGCTGAATTGTAGTTTTAGAAGCTAGCAAACAAGAAATTATAATTCCCGGTACAGTATTATATGCAAAAAAAGATAATTATGTTGCAGAACATTACATCACATGTTCTGTAAATCAATTTCAAAGAATATTTTCAAACACTCATAAGATGGCATTTCATCATAATGACCATGTAAAGGATGGAATCCTTGTTTTGAGTTGTTCCCTGCAGGAAAATTAATGGTCCCTTTTTAGATTCAGAAAACGGGTGTATATTTCTATACATCAAAAAGCTGACATTTGCTATATTGCATTTTGTTTATCGCGTCATTGCTGTAAATTGGACACAGGCACAGACAAATGTGTGTTTAAGTATTTTCATATTTTACTGTAAATTACTGTTTGTACTGTAATTCCAATTTTTGGCCATATTTTTCTTTCCTCTGAAGATTTGTTTGCAAATATACAGATTGACTGGTTAAAAGACATACAAGATTTCCTTTTTTGAGCATCCAGCGTGGAAACGTTTCAAGAAAACTTTTGGTTTTAATATTCATAAATAATGCGTAGTTCGACAGCTGCCATCCTGTAGCTTGGAGTTAGGCTTCAGATACCTTAATACGGTTGGGGTTTTTTTCTTTTAGTTGGCAAGCTGGGACAACAATTTAACTTTAGTAGGAGTATTATTACAGGTAATACATTAGTGATCTTGTATGAGATCCTTATAGTTCTGTTCATGTTCTTCCACTAGATAACCAAGTTCAAGGAAGTCATAGAACATGGGTATTGCTGCATTTAATTTCACCTAAGTGTGGTTTGTAAGGATAGTAAATATATTTTGTGTCAGCTGCTGAAAAAGTGAAAACAAGCAAGTAGTGGATTTATAAGTTTTTCACGAGTTCTGGCAAAAGAAGCAGAAAACTCCCAATTTCAATAACCAGACTTTAACCTAGAAAAGTTATTAAGTTTCAGGGTAAGTTTTATTTCTGTGATGTAGTGGAATCAGCAGGAACTAAGGTGAAAGGAAGATTGGGTTGCTAAATATCGTGAACTCTAATTTGCAGAATATTTACCTCTGTCGTTGATTTTGGTGAGCTATTTGAAGGTCAGATGGGAAAAATGAGGGTAAATTTCTTCAAGGTTATCGGTTTAATGGTTTTCTATACTGGTCAAAGTGTTTGACTATCTTATCCCATTGCACTGGTCTCTTCCATTATTTGCTTGATTTGAAAGTATTGTCAGAAACCGGATTTATTTTTCTTCAGTCATTTCAAAATGCACACATCTAATTTCTTGTCTTTCTGTAGTATATCTTAGAGAAGAGACATTAGGAATCAAAATTGCCCCTTCTGCCTAAAGAACTGCATTCTTTATTTCTGGTCTCTAGTATCCTGTTAGACCCTTATGCTTCATGAAGGGTTCACTACCTAAAATTTACTGGGTGTTCAGAGGTTCAAATAAGGCAGTCGTTTAGAGAGAAAGGTGGCTTTCTTTTTTGATTTTGTAGTGGAGTGAAGTAGACTAAGTGCCATGCAGACACGGAAAGTATGTTAATTGTGGTTATAGCTTAGACAGTATTTATTCTTCCTTAGATCCAAAATTTGTTTGCTTCACTCATGCCTTTGTAGTGTCATACCATGAAAATTAACATGTCGACACTGTTGGGAATGTTTTCAGTGAATTGTAATATATGCAAGACAATTAAGAGCATTAGAGCTGAGGTCAGTACAAACAGCTCTATCTGTTGCCATGCCAGATTCAAGAAAGCTGCTGTGCTGGGTATATACTTGTTCAACATCTACCCATGACGCAAAAGACAAAGCAGGAGATTTCCAAATCTTCATAAAAGTTTGTTTGCTGGACTGGTTACCTTTTAGATATTTTAAATAATTACAAATATATAAAAAATATTAGCAAAACTATCTAGAATTCACAAATAGTTTTAATTAAAATAAGGAGGAATTAGACAATACAAAACAATCTCAGAATTAATAAATTAATCATACTAATACGTTTCACTTAAAAATAAATGTAGATTTTTGAACCTAAGAGCTAAGTAATACCAAACTGAAATACTTCATCATGAATCTAACAAAATACACATTGGAATCTAACTTTGGCCCACATCTGATTGGAAATAAAATTAATTTAACTCTCCCAGTAGATTCACCCGTTACAAAGCAGCTTGGAAAGTACATGAATAGAGTGATTGTAAATCAAAACACTTCATATATGAAACAGCTGCATTGCTTTAAAAAAATCTAGTAGCATATACTGGCAGATGGGGCTGACTAGGAAACATATAATGAGCAAGTTTGTAAACAAAAGAAGTGATAATGTTGACTGAATTAGCTTGTCAATTATACTAAAGTAGCTCTGCTAAAACAATAGATTTTTCCACATTTACACTAGTTCAGCTAAGACTAAAATTTGACCTCAGTTCTGAAGGGTGAATACAGATGGAGAAAAATAATGAGTTTTACCACTTACTGAAGCAAGATAAATGCCCAGTATACTAAGAATTACCTGTAGTTCTCTGTCAGCACTACTAGAGAGCTGTTGAGCACTGTTTCCTTTTCTTTTATTTGCAGATGATGACATGTTTTCCAGTGCATTTTGTGAAAACTCTGAGAAACTTATTGATGTACATTTGTTTGCCCTGGCTGCTAAGTATTATTCTTTGTCCAACCTTGGAGTGTGTACCCCATTAGAAGATGTACTTGAAGCATTGAAAGGAAACAGCCAAGGAGCAACAGGTATATTTATGTTTGTATTTTAATGTTTATTTATTCTCTATAGTCCTGCAAGTCATGTTTTTTAAGTGTGGTTTGTTTGGATTTTTCTCCCTACATGCTTCTCACTTCCATTTTCATTTGTTCCTAGATAGTTTCTTCATTGTCTTTATTTAGAAAATGGATTCTCTTGCTAAAATTTGAAAATTCAGTATCTAGATCCATCCTGAGATTCAGTTTTAAAGGGGATGGGTCAGGAAGTGGGCACATCACTATTTGAGATACCTTGTTAATTCTCTTTGTTTGTCTTCTCCCTGAGTAGCAAGAATCATAGTTGCTACTCTCACTTTTTTTAAAAGTATCACCCTAAAATATGAAAAATGATGTTTTAAAAGAAAAAAGATTTTCTTAATTGTGTATGTTTTGGACTAATACCAATTATATGTGATAAAACTAGACTAATTTAATTTTCTGTAGTTAAAAAAATTGAATTAAAACACTCTCAAGTTGGCATCCAGCTGGACACTGGGAGGTTTACCCCTGATTATTTTTTCTGAATCAGGTGATAAACTGTCATTTATCCTAACTTGGACTGCTGTAATTTTTACGCAAATGTGCTATTCATGGAGTCCTCAGTCTCTCTAGACTTGTCACTGTCTTCAAGATTTCTCATTAGTTTTTAAGAGACAGATTGAGCAGCTCTCTGCCTTTGAGTGTGTTTTATCTCTATAATATGTTAAAACTCTTGACGTGTCTTATCCTAAGTGATAGCACTATTATATAAATGCTGTGCATCTCTCCCATTTTCCACAGTGATCTCTTTCCAATTTTGCCATTTTCCATTATTAGCTCCGTGGAAGTACTAGAATGCCATAGCTAAGATAGTCTGAATGATTTGTTGTGCATTTGTCTTACTTTCTGGCTTCTTTCCTTATGCTCTCAGTTCATCTAAAGCCCATGTTTCTAGTTCTACAACTGTATGCTGCTTTTTTTTTCCCCACTTGCTTTTTAGTTGCTTTCATTTTTATTATGATCTCATTCCCCATGTTCCTCTTAATTTTTTGTAATTCTGTAGTTCTACCTTATACTCATAAAGTTCATACCTGGATCAACTTTCTTAGCAAATATTTCAAGGATTCTTTCATCTTCTTGTCATGCAAAATGGAGCGTCAGAAATAATTGCTGAATATTTTGTTCTCTGTTGCAGGAGTGGTGCTTGGTTGGGTAACTGGGACTGGGACTTCTGCTTTTGCAGTACTTCTAAGTTGTAATTCATAGGAAAAATAAAACATGTTCCAAATGTATACAATAGAATTATAATTCAAAACCTTTGTGCTGAATTGGCAGTAAGTATCAGTTAACTTAATTGAAGTTCTTGGTACTCATTTGGCAGAAGCAAAATACCAAGTTATGGATTCATAACATGCAAGTTGCCAAATGGAAGTTGTGATCTTTTAACTTTAAGCTATTTTAGGTACTTTGGATTTAATTCTGCATTTTAGAAGATATGGTTTTTTCCTGACACGCTAAAGTGTGCAAGTCAAGAGAAATGTAAGTTTGAGAAAATTGGCAACTTTATGATGGCCGTGCTTATATTCAGGATAATTCCATTTATGTTTCAGATGTTTTTAATATGTTTTCTTGTTCTAAGACAAACAGGCTTTTGAGCCTATTCCCACAGTTTGCATACTTACATAGTTCTCTAACTTCTTCACAAGCTTAATATAGAAATATTGGTGTTCTTCCTCGGAATAATTGGTAAGCATGAACATTGTAAGCATGTTGTGGACACAACTACTCAGAATGGAGTTCTGAGTCTAAAGGGTGTTCCCCATTGCTTCCTAATGGGAATCACCATGGTCCTGACTGCACCATCAGGTTGCTCGCACTGAGCACACGGGGTCCAGGAGAGCCCGGCCCAAGTGGAGGAAGCCAACAGGGAAAACTTGTTTTGTTAGAGGGTTCATATCTGATATAGGAAGTGAAGATTGGATTGAGAGTACTCTCTCTACAGGTACCTGTGCTAGGGGTTAACAGTGGAAATGAGCAGCATTTCAGTACCAACTAAAACTACTAACCTTAAGCTTTCTGTTACTTTATCGTATCCAAGTTACTTCTGTAAAGTATTTGAACTTCATTTTTTTCATCACTAAAGGAGATGGTTCTCTAAATTTCTAATGTTTTTTGAAATTAGTATTTGTTCTGCCTACATCAGTTATACACATAATAAGGAAATCTACATGTATAGTATTTTTTTTTCAAGGAAGTAATTTTATGATAGAAGAAGGAATTTACCCAGTTTGTGTAAAACTGGTATACTTTTTTTAATTCAAATTTTCAATTGTCTGGGCAATATAAAACAGTCCCCAGATATTTTTTTTGTATTAGTTTGTAATATGTCTGCTTGTTTTTCAAAATAATGTAAAAATCTATCAGAATTTTCCAGAAAATGCAACAACAGTAAAATTTATTTAAAAATCCATAATTTTCTGCAAACAGTATCATTTTCCCTGAACTAATATCTAAATAGTGTGTTCATGCTACAGAAAGCAGGAAAAGAAGTTGAACAATGTTTAACAAACTTTAGCTAAGATGATAAATAATCTATATATGTAGATATCAACAAATTATGCTTTTTTCATCTGGAACCTCGGTTTATATAAGTTGGATCATGTTTCTGGGTTTCTACCATTATTGAAATACTTAATTTGGATTAAGTACTCTCTGAAATAATACTTCACCTAGCATTACCCCATTCGGTCTTTTGAGTTCATAATATAGAAAAGAGTAAAGGTGCAACATGTGATCATCATTCAAAGTGACAGTTCTGCTTTGGAGACCAGTCAAACAACTTTTATTTCTGTCAAGAAGTTAAATGTCTGTTTCTTCCTGTTCCGATTCTGCTGCTTCTTCTGATGAGCCTGTCCAGACACAAAAATGTTCAAAATAAACAGAGAGAGAGACCTTTGTTCTTTTTATTTTTTTTCCTGTCTGTTTTTCTTTAATTTGATATGCTTACAAATTAAAAGCTTTTTAGGATGCTGTGTAGGTCTTCACAATTTTAAAGTTCAGGAGAATCTTCAGTGAAATGACAAACACTTGTTTCTGCTTTTTGTTTTGTTTAAGTCTTTTAGTCTATTTCTTCTTTTGTCAGTTCATAGAGTCTATATTAGATTTTAAGTACTGTCATAACAGTTTATTATAGAAACCCCAGATGTTTAAGAAATGAGAGATCCTGTGGGCTTTGGGAAAAATAGAGAAAACACTGGGTTTCTTATGAGCTCAGTTCAATTCCCCACTCTCTTTTAAAAAAGTAACATACTTGGCTCTGTTCCCAGCATGATCTGATCAAGGAATGAACGTAGTTTTTGCCTAATGATCAGTTTCTGGACAGATGAACACATACTGTGCAAAAAGCAGAGAATGGAAAAGTATATTAATCCACCTAGTCATGTAGAAAAGTCCTGTTTTCTATGTGCATGCTCATCAGTAATGATCCAGTTTCTTCTACCATCACTCAGAAAAATTTCCATCAATTTAACTATATCCAAGTGTACTGTAGCATTAGTCCCCTGAGAGAAATGTGTGGGTTTCTTCCAAGGGAGTGACTTCTGAGCTCCTACTTTAGCTGGGTGGCGCAGAGATTAGCAAGTGGATGCTTGGTGTTGTCCACAAGCAGTAAACCCATGATAAATATTGACTCCATCTCGTTAACACGTTCTCCAGCAACACTGAAATGAGTGATTTTCTACTATAAAGGCATAACAATTCTATAACCCACCCATAGGCTAAATAAAGAAAAGGAAGGTTCATCTTCCTTTGACTTTTCCCAGCATCACTCATAACTTTTATTAGTGGTATCTCCTACTTGATATTGTAAGCAAATCCGCAGCATTAACAAGCTGTACTATGTGATTATTAATTGTCCCTGCCCTTATATTTCATTTATGTCAAGGTAAATGTGATAAATGAGACAAAAATAAATATTTTTTAAGGGACAGGGAGAAATAGCACAATTTTATAGTAGTAGTTATTGTCTAATATCTGGTCAGGTATTAGATATGCTACGTCTTAAAAAACCCCTGAGTTTTACAGTGTGTAGAATTTTACTAATTCATCCATAATTCAGAAGTTTAATCTTGTAATAATTTAGTGAAGTTTTAATTTAAAATTACTATCCTGAAAATATGAACACTGTAGCATATGTTAGCTGGGATTTTCTTCCTGATTGGTCACAAGTCTGTGTTGTTATAGGTTGTGTTAATGTGTATTTATTTTCTTAATCTGTTACAGGTATCAAAGCAGATGAGTTTATGAATAATAAGAAATCACATGAAGTGCAGGTGATGTCAGAGCTGGTAGACAACATAGTGAATTATTGTGGTATAAAGCAGGTATGAAAGCATTTCTTACTGTATGTTACCACATACCTTTCGAATTATTCTCCTTATTGTATGCAAATACATCATTTTGATGTTCTGTCACTGCAGGTTTTATTTTTCCTGTACATAATTGTAGCTAAAGAAGAGCCATTAGGGCCAAGCTGAAAGACAATTTTGTTCACAAATGTGTAGTTCCAAAGGCGCTGCCTTTGAAGTGGCTCATAATCACTCATGAGTAATTTTAAGAAATTATGATCATCCTCTCTATGTTGAGCAGCAAAAAACTGTACTGCTTTTTGCTATGGACAAGTACTGCCTTGTTTATCAGTATGATATTGCTGGCAATTTTCCGTAAGCGTCAGTAGGAGAGCTGCCTTATGTCAGGCACACGAGAGTGCCACATAGATACCAGGGTATCTTGAGAGATTTGGAAAGGTCATCTTATTCTGGCACAAGATTTAAATTATTTTCTATTGTTTAATACTGTTGACCTTTATTTAACATGAATTGAGATCTGTCAATTAGGAATTTAGTTATGACCCTTTTAGTTGGAAGAGAGACAAAGTTAAGCAGCGATTTGCGTAGCAGAGTATGTATGAAATACGTTTTGTAGAACACCAGTGACAACTGGACACCCAACACCATTATCACCCAGCAATTACTGTATAAGCTGGCCATTTCATACATCAGATGGCAAGTTCTTCCTTGGATGGTGAAGAATTGCAGGATTCCTTTCTCAAATTTGATTGTAACTTAATCTTTTTTTTTTTTTAACATGTAATTATGATTGCACAGTGCACTACATTGCTGTTTCATTAAAACTGTGCAGAGTTTTATTTATGGATCTGTTGACAAAACACAAGCAACCCAATAATACTTGACTTTTTTGAGTAGTGTATTTCACATTCTATTAGACAAAAGTACACCAATACCATTTCCTCAGTTTACATGCATATAGGTTTCTTATACGTTTTTGCCGTGTTAAACTTTCTGTTAGATTCCATACCTTAGACCTCAGTCCCGACCATCTGTTTTGTGAGGTATGACTGATGAAGGCAAAGCTTTAGGGAGTCTTCTTATAACTGGAATTACCAAGTAAATAGAGAGCTGCAATTAAGGCCAAATATTACTGGATGAGACACAATCAATGCGTGAGCATCTGTGATTGCTTACAGCAATGGAAGGCAATCTCTCCAGCAGCTCTTTAAGGGCCAGCTGCAGTGACAGGTGTGGGTGCCCTCCTAAAGTGGATGTGCTCTGTAAAGAACAGAAATAGAGTAGCAGCAGATTTGTGAAAGTCTTTTATTCTATCATAAGCATATTTTTTGACTCGCCGACCTTTTGTTTCAGGCAAGTATTAGTTGTTCAAGTATTGAAGACTTTCATGTGCTGAAAAAGCTGTAGGAGAGTATACTTTGCTTATAATGCAATATTAAATGTTCTCTGCATTTGCTGTAAGATGGTGTTTCATATAGCATTTTCATTTAGATTTAAATAGTTCCTGTGAGATTCAGGAAGGAAAGAAAAACCTGTGTTCACAAAGTAAAAAAGTAAAGCCATCTTAATAACTTAACTGGAGTTTCAATGTAGCTGGTTACTAATAAAATCTCAAACCGATCATTATTAAATATAATGTCAATATGTCAATATGCTGCAATTTCATGCAGGCATAATGCACTTTTATCAGATGGCTTGGAGTATCTTTTTACATAGGATTATTTTTTGAAAAAATTGTAACATTTAATGAAAAATATTTCAGTATATCACTGGATATGAAATGCCTACTGCTCTATATTAACTTTTTCCATTTTAGACATACACCATAGCAACATTTATTTGTGCAAAGTTACAAATCCCTAATATATGAAAAGAGCTTTCCTGTTACCTTGAGAAAAAAAGAAAAGTTTCCTTCTCAGTCTTTAAAAAGCAAATCCTTTTGTTTTGGTTTCCTTTCAACTTAAAATGAATACAGCAATTATAAAGTTTTAGGAGAGTTTTTCCTTATTGATTTTTTCTATCCTTCTCACAAAACAAAATATATGCGGCATTTAATTAAAAAATCTGGAGCCATGAAAACACATTTTACAACAGCACATGCCCTCAGGGTGTTTCTTTCCGATATTACAGATCACTGACAGCTTGAAAAATGCCCTCCATCTCACCTCCATAGCCATGATGTGTCATGGGTGGTAGAGGATATTGCTCTCTGTTGATATTTTATAGTGTAGTATAATAAATAGTAAAATAAGAATAAAAGCAAAAATTTTAATACCATTGTAATCACTTCTTGTTTCATGATTTGAATTAAAACATTAAAGGAAAATAACTAAAGGGTTTTTTTTCAGTTGTTTACTGCCCCCTTTAAGCACTGTTCCTATCATACAAGTGGAACTTTATTTTTTAAAGAAATGCTTGATTAAACTCTGAAAAGAAGCCAGTGTTGATTCCTCTTTGCTTAAGTGCACATTTCTTTTCTTTAATGTATTTGTCAAAGTTTTCCTTGGAAATTGCAGCATGTGCAGCAAGACTTGCAATGTGTAATTTAAGGATGATATAATTCTGCATCAGCATCCATTACATTTGTGATTTGGTGCTGGGAAATGTTGGAATGCTTCTGGAGACAGAGTTCTTGATTGCACTGTGCCAGAAACTGTGTTTAAACATAGTACCCAGCTCACTGTGGACAAGACCTTTGGAGTTTATTATATCATGGAATTTTCATTTTAAAGGTTCATGCTTGACAGATATGCTACAGATTGCTGATTACCTTTCCCTGTGTAATCAAGGGAAGGTAGAGCAGGGAATAATGTAATGCAGTCTATCTTTTCAGTACAAGATCATTGTCTGCTTATTATTAGTCAATTTTTCCTTTCCTTTAAAAACTGTTCTCCCAGTACTAATTTAACAATGTATTAGTGTTTTCTTTTTACCTGGAAACAACTAAAGAAACTTTCCCCAAACTGCAGCTTGTATCTACAGCCACTAGAGGTCACACTTAGGAGTTAGGAATAATTCACTAGCTGTCTCTTGTGTCCAAATGCTGCTTTTCACAGAAATAGTTAAAAACTTCAAGAAGTGGAGGTGTGCATATTCTGCATAACTGTAATATCTTTTACATGAAAGAGTAGGTAAAATCATTCCCTGAACAATTTTCTTTCCTTTTTAAATGATAGAATCACAGACTGAGTAAGGTTGGAAAGGGTGATCTGGTCCAACTGCTGTTCAGGCAGGGTCATCCTAGAGTACCTTGCACAGGATTGCGTCCAGACGGCTCTTGAATATTTCCAGTGAGAGAGACTCCAAAAAACCTCTCTGGGCAATCTGTTCTGTGCATGGTCACCTGCACAGTAAAGTTCTTCCTCGTATTCATGTGGAACTTCCTCTGCATCAGTTTCTGCCTGTTGCCTCCTGTCCTTCTTGCTTGGCACCACGAGGAGAGCCTGGATCCATCCTCTTGGCACCCTCCCTTCAGATACTTATAGACATTGATGAGGTCCCCTATCAGATGTCTCTTCTTGAGGTTGAACAGGCCTAGATCTCTCAGCCTTTCCTCGTAAGAGAGATGCTCCAGTTCCTTAATCTTCGTAGCCCTTCACTGGACCTGCTTCAGGGGCTCCATGTCTCTCTTGTACTGAGGAACCCAGAACTGGACACAGCACTTCAAATGCAGTCACACAGCACTTCAAATGCAGTCTCACCAGGTTTGAACAGAGGAGAATATTGGTGATAAATGTGACAAATAAATGTAGTTTTCAGAAGTATGCTTAGATTATATAAATTCTATTTCACTAAATCCACTCCTGTACAGATGGATGTAGCATACCTAGATTACAAATATACAGCAATATCACATGATAACTGCAGATGAGAAAACCATATGCAGCCTGGGTAAACAATTTTACCTAATAGCATGTGTTCTCCACTGTTCTGTGTAGTTGCTAGTGACATTGGCTCAAATTTTTCTTTCTAATTCCATGACTGTCCAAATCTTTTTTATTAGAGTAATAATTAGAGTAATAAGAATAAGTCTTTGTTTCTCATTCAGTGAGACTATTGCTGTATTGAGTATTCTTACCTGGTAAAAAACTACGCAGTTGACTTTAAGATCATAGGATCATATAATCAACTGGGTTGGAAAAGACCTCCAAAATCATCAAGTCTAACCCTTGATCCAACACCACCATGGTTACTAGACCATGACACTAAGTGCCACATTCAGTCTCATCTTAAAGACCTTCAGGGACAGTGAATCCACCACCTCCCTGGGCAGCCCATTCCAATGTCTGATTACTCTCTCTGTAAGAAATTTCTTCCTAATATCCAACCTAAACTTCCCTTGGCAAAGCTTAAGATCGTGCCCTCTTGTCCTACTGCTGGTTGCCTGGGAGAAGAGACCGACCCCCACCTGGCTACAACCTCCTTTCAGGTAGTTGTAGAGAGTGATGAGGTCTCTCCTGAGCCTCCTCTTCTCCAGGCTAAACAACCCCAGCTTCTCCTCATAGAACTTGCATTCGATTCCCTTTACCAGCCTTGTTGCTCTTCTCTGGACCTGCTCCAGCACCTCAGTATCCTTCCTGAACTGAGGGGCCCAGAACTGGACACAGTACTCAAGCTGCGGCCTCACCAGTGCTGAGTACAGGGGAAGAATCACTGCCTTAACCCTGCTGGCCACACTGTTCCTGATCCAGGCCAGGATGCCATTGGCCTTCTTGGCCACCTGGGCACACTGCTGGCTCATGTTCAGCTTCCTGTCAATTCAAACTCCCAGGTCCCTTTCTGCCTGGTTGCTCTCCAGCCACTCTGTCCCCAGCCTGTAGTGCTGCATGGGGTTGTTGTGGCCAAAGTACAGGACCTGGCACTTGGTCCTGTTGAACCTCATCCTGTTGGAATCAGACTGTCTCTCCTGCTTGTCCAGGTCCCTCTGCAGAGCCCTCCTGCCTTCCAGCAGATCAACAGTCCCTGCCAACTTGGTGTCATCTGCAAATTTGCTAATGGTACACTCAATCGTCTCATGCAGATCATCAATAAAGATATTAAACAGAACTGGGCCCAACACTGATTGGAGACACCACTAGTGACCGGCCGCCAACTGGATGTAGCACCATTCCCCACCACTCTCTGGGCCTGGCCCTCCAACCAGTTCCTAACCCAGCAGAGAGTGCCCCTGTCCAAGCCGTGGGCTGCCACCTTTTCCAGGAGTATGCTGTGGGAGATGTTGTCAAAGGCTTTGCTGAAGTCCAGACAGACCACATCCACAGCCTTCCCCTCATCCACCAGGCGGGTCACCTGATCATAAAAGGAGATCAGGTTGGTCAGACAGGACCTGCCCTTCTTAAACCCGTGCTGGCTGGGTTTAGGAAGGGATGGATCTGTGTAGCGTATGCTGCAATTTGTACATAGAGATATCAGTGTAAGCTTTCTTATGAATGTCTGACAGACCAAGAACAAGACAGAGATGTTCTAGAAGCAAACACTTTCATCACTTTTCAGCAACATCTACAAAGAGGTCATTGTATCTAGTCAATATAATTTTTGGTAGATACCTGGACAGAAGTGAACATTATAATTTTTTTTCCTTAGAGAAATGTCATTCTGCCAGTTCTTATAAAATATTGTGTATTTGTAATTTGTATTTATTACAAATTAAAACATACATAATGTAAAGCTGTGATGATGTACTGAAAGGTCTCAGGTTACTGTTGTTTCTGGTAATACGCTGTATGGGGTTTTCCTTTCTATGTTAGATCAGTCACTGTACTAGCACATGGTATCAACTATAAGACAAACTAAACTGTCAGCTATCACTCATTCCTCCAGAATAGCAGTGGTAAGTACATGTGACATATGAGCCTCTTTGTTTTATTACAAAAGCATCTTCACATTAAACAAAGCTGCATGGATTGTTTTCACAAAGTGGGAAAGCAGTATAAATAAGCATTCTGACATAAAAGGGGGTATTAATGTCACCTGTCCTTAGGTGACATCTGAAGTGATTACATTAGGCACGGAATCTGAAGATGCTCTTTTCCTGTACACTTAGTGGTAGTAGGCTCCTTGGTATAGGAATTAAGTGCCTAAAGCTGAATACTGTGAGTGGTTGATTTGCTGACTGTATATCCTGATCCAATTTAGCAAGGGCAGATGGAGTTCCTGGTGGTTTGTGCTTATTTTCTGTAGCAGAGGGAAATTTGGTGTCAAAAAATATACTGAGAATCTTTCTCAGAAGAGTCAGGATGTACATTGCGTGAGCATTGCAATGTCTTTTTTCTAGACCAAATCAGTTAAGACTTAATTCTGTGTTTTAAAGTCAGGAGGTGGACCAACAAAGCAAAAGAGCTAACTGAGTTGGGAAGGATGGTACTGATAATGTAGCTATTCAATCCATGCTTAATTTTTTAGGAAATTATTTTGCATATGAAGTGTGCCTTGTTGCTCATAATTATAGCAATTTTTTTTTCTTTTTTATTTCCCCCCTCCATTATCTAGGTGATTGATATAGGTTCTGGAAAAGGCTACCTGAGTTCATTTTTGTCCATGCAATACAACTTAAAAGTTTATGGAATTGACTCCTCCAACTCCAACACAGATGGTGCTCATGAAAGGAACAGAAAACTGAAGAAACACTGGAGAGCATATCAGAGTCGAGGAAGAGCAAACCTCAAAACCCAGAGTTTGGAAAAGACAAATGACAGGCCAGTGGAAAGTGAAATGAAATCTAAAACGATCAATGAAGAGCTCTTAAATAATGCCAAAAGTCTTCAAAGTCGGGACCAAGTGATTATGCAAGATTTAGTTCCTTCTTGTGGTTTCACAGAAATGGGTACATTTGAAACCAGGACAGAAACTGAAGCTGATTTGATGCCTCAGACAAAATCTCATGAGGGCAAACTTTCTGAAGAGGTTCTTGCTATTCTAAATGTTCTGCCTGCTGATGCTGTAGAAGTTTTTTCTTCATCTCATCGTAACTGGGGGGAACTCTGTGAAGAGGAAAAAGTGCAAAGAAAAAAGACATCTCTCAAAACTAAAGCAACAAAGTCGAGTGAATCGAACCTCTATTTACCCTTAACCTCTTGCATCACTGCAGAAACAGAACTCAGTGACATCGTAACAGATCTGGAGGTTATTTTACTATACATATTTACTATATTTAGATTGTACATTGTCTCTATTGCCATTTTCATATGTACATAATGTTTGCTGGGTGTACACAGGGTGCTATCTGTGGTGTAAACGAATATTCTGGCACAAAGATGGTTTTCAGCCAGGTAGCAGAAGTACGTCTAGCAAATACAGGTTGTTTTTCTATTTTAATATATGTGTTGGGACTATTTTGAAGCAGCTTTTAGAATTTATGAGGTAGATAATAATCAGCTGTCAAAATTAACAGCATATATATTGGCACATTTAATTATTTTACAACTGTCATTATAGATAAAATAAATCTATTATGTAAGGGGTTATATTTATCAAGTATATGAATATATATTAGAGTTTCAATTTTCCTGAATTTTCTAACTTCTTAAGTCAACTATCACTAACTAAAAAAGATTTTTCTAATTTCAGTCAAACTGGGAAGGCATAGGAGAATTTATTGTGTATGGTACTCAAGATGAAGAGTTTGTAAACAGCGTTTTTATTTTGACTTTCCAGAGTAATTTAATTTAGTAATTTACTAGCTGGCAGAGTTTGTGTCTACCCAAACAAGCCCAAACTCAGCTGCCGAAAGACAGTGATACAAGTCTGGGAGCTCTGTGGTTGTATGTTTAGTTCCTACGCCTGAACTAACTAATGTACATTGGTTGAGTTAGATGCATTCTGTCTTTTATGGAATGATAAAAACATGCCTATGTGCAGTAGTAACCAAACTACTATATTCCAGGGTGTAATTCATCTCTGATTCAGGACCATAGGTTTGTGCTGATGGTCCTGTAACTTGGGCAAATAAATGCTACCGAGTATCTGAGAATGTGTGGAGCAAGCTCATGTCTGTATGCAAAAGACACCCTGAGCAGCAGGGTTTGTTGATGAAACATACGCCTTTACATTTGTATCCACTTAGCATGTAATATGTATGATGTAAAAAGTAGAAGAAATCCTATAACACTGCCTTTCTTTATGGTGAAAGAGTAAAGGGGAGGTTTTACTGTTTTGCACATGTATGTACTATGTAATACAGATGCGTGAGAAAATCAGATAGACAGGTATCCCAAGTGACTGACCCTGGGCTAATTTCATGTTGATAACCTGGAGAAGAGAAGGCTCTGGGGAGACCTTATAGCACCTTCCTATACCTAAAGGGGGCCTACAAGAAGACTGGAGAGGGAACTTTTACAAGGGTATGGAGTGATACGAGAAGGGGGAACTGCCTTAAGATGAGGGAGGGTAGGTTTAGGTTTGGTATTAGGAAGAAATTCTTTACTGTAGGGTGGCGAGACACTGGAACAGGTTACTTTGAGAAGCTGTGGATGCTCCGTCCTTGGAAATGTTCAAGGCCAGATGAGATGGGGCTTTGAGCAACCTGATCCACTGGAAGGTGTTCCTCCCCATGGCAGGGGGTTGAAACAACATGATCTTTAAGGTCCCTTCCAACCCTAACCGTTCCATGATTCTGTAATTCTGTGATTAATAAATATGGATGAAATTCAAAGCAACACCACGTTTACCGTGCAGATTCCAACTAATAATGCCAGAAGGGAAATATGTTGTTATGAATAGTGAGAAGAGGGAAAATTTTGATGGAGAAATGGAGGGAAAAGGGAAATTGCAGAAAAAAGAAAGCAGGAAATAGAATGGACAGAGGAACAGAGCATCTGAAGCTGAAGTTCTTCCTTTGTACCTTGGAACAAAATGGCCATTCGTTGAACAGGAGCAGGCATACTGAGAAACTGTGCCAGTACTACAGTTTTGGAAATAACAAAGCCTGCTCTTCACCTTCCATCTGTATTTAGGAAGTAGTTTTGATTTCAGCAACTTAAAGGTGCAGAAATTCCATTGATATGTCCATCCAGATTTACAGCAGTAAATCTTAAGTAAGAAAAAGAAGTAGCAATGGTACTAATAACAAGAACAGGACAGCTAGGAAAGACAAGAGAAAATGGTCTGTGTCCAGTCAACATGTAGATGTTCCCTTCCATGCAGCTGTTGTTCATAGTCTTGAACCTCTCATGTCTCATGGTTGGTTTTCACCATGTTTTTTTAGCACTGAAGACCTTTTATGAATATTGAAAAATTCCAGGACAGAACAGCAGGAGTCTTTGTGGAGTTGTGTATTTTTGCCCTACAGCTCACTAACCATTTGCAGATTATTCGGATTTTGGAGTTTGTTATTATTCATACTCTTTCAGTTGATGAGGGAGATGCTTTATTATTGCCTCTTTTTTTAAATTCTTCTTTCTAGGACTGTGTGATGGTGGGTCTACATACTTGTGGAGATCTGGCTGCAAATACACTACGTATTTTTGCTGCCAAACCTGAAGTCAAAGCAGTTTGCAGTGTGGGCTGCTGCTACCATCTGTTGTCAGAACAATTTGAAAAACAAGAAGGTAAATCTTCTGAGCTTAACTTGTGGCTGCAAGTTTGCATATTGAGAATATTATACCTTTTAAAAACCTCCTTGTGTTTTTTCCTTTCCATTGGCTTATTTAGAACTTGTTTTAATAATGTTATGTGGGTCATTCACTCCCGGATGCCCTGTAGCTTTTCCGTTATGCCAATATTCCTAATATTCTTACTGAGATTAGGGACATTAATGCATAATGCTTTTATGTGGTTATGCATACAGCTGGGTTTATTCCATTGCTTCACTTATAAATGTGGAGGCTTTTTTGGTCCAGTATGTTTCTCTCCTTTCAAAATATTTTGTACCAAACTCTGTCCTTGGGTGTCTACATGCAACATCCCGTTATATTGAGTTGTACATATACAACTATGAGGAGAATTAAGTTCTTGTAATGTAAGGTAATACTCAAAAAACCACCAATTTTGGTGCTGTGATCTGGGTCATTGCCAGTTTAGACCATCATGTACATACATAACAGTTTTTCTTGGGGACACAATCTGAAAATTATTTTGGGATTCACACTATAGGCAAATTTTCCTTCAAATGTGAAGGTTTTTCATTTTTGATAGAAAGCTGGTATTTTTACTTGGAAGTTCTTTTACCTGAAATTCTGCATAATGATAAACATTTAAGCAGCTGGCTTTCCTGAGGCAAGTGGTACATAGCTGAGCTGCCTAAATGACCAGATGCCAAAGTCCTAGAACCTGATCATTATATCAAGCAAACCCGAGAAAGGGGTGGATTGGCAAATTTTATTTCAGCTCTTTCAGAGAACTTCACAGAGAGAAAGGCAGGTGAAACCCAGCTGTTGCTCTTTAACAGTTAGCTGCTCAGGCAGTCTGTTCCAGATTGATCGTGACTGATATGCTAGCTCTTACTTCCTTTAATAATCTTTTCATGTTGTTTTTGTTTTGCTCTGCAACAATTTTAAAGTGTTTTTGAAGTGTATTAGTTATTTCACAATACTTCAGCTCACTCCAAAACCAAAAGGAAAATACAATTGAAGTCCCTAAGTCATAGAAATGCAATTAGTAAAAAATCATACAATTCCTTTTACACCAAAGCTTTAAGAAATTAAGAACTTTCCATGTACTTGTGTTTGAGTCTGAGTATCTGAAACATTTGGTTGTTTCTTATTATTGTGAAGAGGACATGGCTTCCTGTTCTAGCTGTAGGATTATGTTTTCCAGACCAGTGCATAAGGCTGTACCAGATTATTATTACTCAGACACCACCAAAGAATCAGGTGTTCTAAGTTCAAACAAACAGATATACACGCATTGTAATAAAAGAAACTGCAGTTTCATAGCAGTATGGAAACGAAGCCAAATTGCATGTTGGAATTTCTAGCTGTTTGATTTTTCTCAGCTTGAAGGATAAAAATTTGGACAGAATAAAAGAAAATTACAGTATTTTTTTTCTTGGAAAAGAACACATCATGCCAGTGATGCTGAAAAAAATAGATTTTTTTTTTTGGTACTGTTACTATGAGGGTGCATATTCTAATGCTGTTGTATTCCCCTGCTAAGTCATGTACTGTGTGGCTTGTTTATAAATGTGCAGTGGAGAGCTAAGAGTGCAAGGACTGACAATATCTAAAATTTCTTCAAAGGAAAAATGAGAAAGAGTTCAGACTATATCATGTGTCTGCTCTACCTGTGCATGGATTTCAAACTGACAAAGCATTCTAGGGGGTGCTAGAGGACTGTAACTAATCAGATGATATTGATCCAACAATTCACTTGTACAAGCAGTAAACTAATTTCTCTTGCAGCTCTCTGATGCGAGTGAATTTTGGTACTGCTTCCAAAATGGACCAAATCATAGCATTTAATTAGCAAGTGGCTTCTGGAGGTTATCTGGACTGGATGATGGTGCAAGGCAGGGCAAACGTAGAGTGTGTTATTCAGGGCCTTGTCCATTCGTGTTTTGTATACCTACAAGGGCAGTGATTTAGCAATCCATTTTAATGTTTGCCCTCGCCGTGAAATTCTTTTCCTCATATCTATTCAGAATTTGCAGCTTTTGTGCATTATCTATTGTCTTTTTCATTTTTCACCACCGAGAAAAGTCCAGCTTAATCTTTTCTGTTCCCTTTCCTTTATGTAGTTGAAAATAGCAGTTAGATCCCTCCTTGACCTTTTCTGCAGCCCTTTAGTCTTCTTGCCACCGATAAATTCATTTCAGTAAGTCATAGTGGTGGACTGGAGAGCCCAAAGAAGCACTCTAGATACTCTGACAGGTTCTAAAAAGGGGGAATAATCACATCCCTTAGCCTGCAGGCTTCACTATCAAGCTTCAGAGTACTATCAGTTTTCTGCCTCCTTTAGAGTCCACCTGTCTGAGTCATATCTTTCCATTTTTTCTGTAAAGACACTTGCTGAAAGAGTTGCTAAAATCAAGGTAAACTATGACTGTGCCTTTCCCTACTTCATGGAACCAGTCACTGCAACACAGAAGGCAGTCAGTAGTTTATCAGTCCCTTGTAAATTCCTGCCCCCTATTCTCAATCTCCTTGTTCTTCATAGGCCTGGGCATGGTTTCCAGGAAAATTTTCTCCATGAGCTTATTGAGACTTACTGAGTTTATTCAGGTCAGATTGAAGGTGGGTGTGGTCTTTGCCTTTTTCCTGTAATTGGGAACTTCCCTTGATAGACATGACCTGTCAAAGGTGATAGAGTGTGGTCTTCATGTGACAGCGGTCATTTCTCTCATCCTGAAATGCATCCCATCTGGTCACGTGCAGTTGTGTATTTCCAGTTTGCCTGTGTGGTCCTTGGGCCAATATAATCTCTACTGTAGGTAGTACTTCACTTGCCCGGGCTCTGACACTAAGCTCAGGGAAGCTACTGGATGATCTAGGCATCAGTCAGAGATTCCAGAGACCTGTAGAAGCTTTACATGGAGAGACTAGTTTGAATATTAGGATGCAGTGATGGATAGGAGATCTTCCTAAGAAGCAAAGAGAATTGGCCAGAATTTGCTGCAACACAGGAAAACACTTATTTGTTTGAAATCAGTCCCGTATGCAAGGTTTTGCCTGCAAGGACACAGTGGGAAATTCTGTTATAAAGCATTTTATAGTTATTTTGTCTTGACTTAGTGGCTTCAAAGTTTTAAAAACTCTTAAAAATAGCATTGCTCTATTTTATATTATCTTTTTGCCCTCCTTCAAAGTTTTTTATTGTCTCGAGCTGTGTACCCTTAAAGTCAAGGTTGTGGCAAGTCCAGCTCAAAGCTCTTTCCCCCTAAGTAGCACATTTTCCATCTTTACTGCTTCTTTAATGTAAACTCAGATGGTTGTTCTCATAAGCGTACTTTAAGCAGATGAGCCACCTCACAGAAGAGCTGCTGTGGACTGTTGGTTGCCATAACCTGAGACGGCTGGGCAGTGTGTTGTTTGGCAGTTAAGATTTAATACCAGGATCAGTCTTGTTTGAGACCAGTGAAAAATTGCTTTTTCACTTCATATTAACTGGAATTAACTGATACTGGTAGGGAGAAAATGTACCTGTTTTGATGCCTAACATAATATTTATGTCTGAGGCAGTGAGTAGACAAAATATCAACAAAATGTTACTATAGTGTTCTTGGTGGGCTGCTGAATCACCTTGGTTATCTTAATTTTGGGGGATTTTACGTTTCTCATATATCCTAAAGATAATAAAGATATTACAAGATTTCCTGATTCAGGTTGCCATTGGACTTGCTGTGAGTACTTTGGGAGCATTTCTGATGAAAGTAGTGCCAGCAGTCACAATCTTGGGTAATGCAAGCAGTATACAGTGTCCTTCTATGTCTATAAATAAACTAAATTCATCTGGAAAGTTTTGTTAAGGGGCTACGTTTCCAATTATGCTGGGAATAATTGTGAACTCTTACTATCATGAAAGTTTTTGCTTTGATTTACTAGTAGCTACAGCAATCAAGAGGTGCTATGTAATGTCAAATTTCAACTCAATTTAAAAAAGTTGAAGGCAATGGCATTTAACACCTGTCTTTAAATTTCACTGCTCTTATAAGCAGTACCAAATTCTAAGTTTCAGTTAATAAGCTCTTGGAAAATTCTAAGTAGTTTTATCTTTGGCTCTCTCTAAGGAGAACTGTCTGTTTATATAGAGATTCTTCTAGGGATAAAATATACATAGCCATTAGAATAATTTATTCTTTGAGGTTTTTCTTCCCTGTTACTGCATTGGATAGTCAATTACATCAGAGTAGTAAGGATTTTACTATTTATTAGAGACTTTTTACATACACCTATTTACATAATGAACCATTATGGCAGATTTCTGGAAAAATTCAGTCTGCTCATGATTTTTAGGGTTAGAACAGTAAGCATCAGGAGAATAACCACAGGGTGTGATTAGACTGTAACAATTGATGAAATTAACAAGGATCTGAATAGTTACTATTTATAAGTATTTGAGAGTTTGAAATAAAACATAGATGTAGTTGTATAGGTACTTTCAGTGATAGCTCTTTTTGAGGTTGGCTTGAGTACTGCAAATTATGAACTCCAGCATTTGTAAGGATTTCTAAAGTCAGGTCACTGCTGGGCACAGGAGTTCTAGAGCCCTCTGGAAGCTGTGGAGAGTAGCTTCTCAACAATGCACTCTGGAAGAAGTCAGCAAAGCTTTTGCAGGATAAACTTTAAGCCTTAAAGGCTAGTGAACATAATTAAGGGAACCAAAAGGGTTGCAAAGGGTAGTCAAACTTCACATGCAGAATTTTATCAGATTTGTGAAACCTGAAAAGGCCTTGAGTAAGGTGGATTCAGAGGAAAAACTTTGAAACTGAATTTTCTGAAGGATTCCTTATGCAAACAGAATGGCTTCATATCACTCCATTCCACTGAAATATGAAAGATTGCTCACTGTTTCAGAGTATTAGAGTACAGATGATTTATGTGTTTCCTAGGTATATTTTCACAGATATTCCATAGCCAGTGTCTTAAAATAGGTAACTCTGACTTGTAATCTCTCTTGAGTTGGGTTCATTTCTCCCAATGGTTTAAACCAGCACATATGGCCAAGGAAGACTTAGTCTTTCCCATGAAGGAAAAAGGCAATTAAGTAGTTTATCTGCTTTGTTTGGAATAACAGAAGTAGGCTGAGAATCTATGATGTCATGGAAGATAGATGCTATGGAGGACTGAAAAAGGTTATTTGTGTTTTAGTACTACCTTGAAGAAGTTTCTGAGTGTATACAAAGAGACAAAGTAGGATGTATGTGAACAAATTTGAGGAGGGTAACAAACAATAATTTCCGCTGAAAAGTCTCAGAAGAAAAATGACTTTTCAACCCACTGATTTACATCATCAGTCAAAAGCAATTACGTTTAGGGTTGGGATTCAGAGAGCCACAAAGCCTCTAGGGACACCAGGGCTGGAGAAGGCATGCACGACATTGCACCAACATCACTACCTCCACACCTTTCTGAATGGGGTCGTCTCATGGAACTCGAGTCAAGCTTATTTTTCTAGTAACAGTAAAACTGTTGGTCTGTTGTGTTATAAAGACCATATTTTACTGTAAAGCTTTGTGAAGTAAAATTTACATGTTAACGCCCTAGAAGTTGTAGTATTATTCTTAGATGAAAATCTATAGATGGGCTAGTATTAAAGGTATTATAGAAGCTTGTCCTATTCTCTTGGATTTCCTTGTAATCATCTGTGAACATACAGAATTATTAGCTGTTAAAAGGGTTTTACCTTTATCTTACTTCTACTGTCATATATTTTTTCTATAACTATTAAAAAATAGAAACATCAATATAAAATTGCTGATGTTTTATTACAATATTTGCAGCAGTTATTTTATTAGATGTGTGATTTAGTCTTTTTTCTGGGTGAGTTCTGCAGAGGTACCTGGAAATATTTTGTGTGATTTAGTCTTTTTTAGGATTTAGCTTGGAGGTAAATTTATAGCAATTTAACTAATACATTCTAGGATTATACCCCAGCATAGCTTCAGTTCAGCTCATAAAATGATTACCTAAAATTCCCCATTTTGTTAAGTGTTCATGGAAGGAGTTCTGTCTGATTCTGTACTGAATTATAACATGATTGCTTCATGCGCTGTTGACACTCGAGCTGTTTACTGTGAAATCTTCCATGGAATACCTGTACTTTAGATGTTTCTCGAGTGTTTTTGGAGATTTATACAGTTTAGAACAGCTGTTGTGTTCTCAGATGGAAGCACAGTAAGGTATTTAGTGAGCTATATAATATTAAGTATATCTGAAAGTAGTTGCAGGCATTAAAAGAATTTCCAGGGGTTTAAAATGTAGCTTGTAAATATATGAACTTTATAGTGATGTATTAATCCTACAGTTTTCATCAGTATGCTTGAGAGTGGATTGGATATGAAAAACTAAATAGAACTTAAGGCAATATTGTAGATGCGTGGTCAACTTTGAATATACACAAAAAATTCACTTGAAGCATGAGTTTCTCTTGCTTTTTCTCCTACTTTACAGTTTCAGTAATTTAAATGAAGATGGTGCTTTGCCTGATTATCTTTTTCAAAGGTGTCATAAATTCCTCAGTATTATGCATGAGTACACTGCACTGATATTGGGATTGTAGCTGAGAGGGTAGTAACTTTAACTTGCATAAATGATTAATTTGCCTGGAGGACGGTGTAAATTAGAAGGGATTTGCTTGAAAAGATCAATGATTTCATCTTTCTAACCCAGTTTTCAAATTTTTATTTTGAAATATTTTAACATTTGTATTAGAAAGGATTTTTAGTGTGAATCATACAATAGCAACCATGGCAGTCATTGTTTTCTTTGAAGAAAAATAATATACTTAATAAGTTCCTACTGCCATCCCTGCAATAGAAATACCCATGTACTCATGTACTCATAATTAGACTTAAAGTTAATTAATGTTTTAGAGCTTGTCATGAGGCACCTACAAATCTTAGCACATTCCTAGTGCTGAAATCAATTGTAAGTTGTTTTATCAAATTACATATTTATTTCTAAAGAATTTTCTTTCTCCTTCTGCTAATCATTCAGAATTAAAATCCTGTTCTTAAATCATGGTACTCAAATCAGTATTCACCTGCTATGAGCCTCTGACATTCCTCAGGGCTAAAAAGGGAGCAAAGTGTGAGGTTGTGTGCAGAAGATTACCAGCTTGCTGTTACTCTCTAGAGATCAGCTGAGACTGGGCACTAGAAAACCAAGGACTTTGCGGGGGGGAGGGTTCTTTATAGTTCTTTTTCTTTTTCTTTGCTTAACTTTTATTAAATGAATTCTACTTAAATGTATCTCAGACTGTTGGTAAATTTGAAGTTCTATTTCTGCTGTCCTCTTTTTAACCCCATTACATGATTTATTCTTAAATATGCCCCAGTCACCTTCCTGTGCTAAAAAGCCAGGATCCCAGCCAATTTGTAGGGTTTTTTTAAGAAAGTAGTAATTCTTATTCAGCATTCTAAAAAATCAGCTGACAAATGTGCTAATGAAAACTCTAAACATTTAGAGTTTGACTACATTTAAAGCTGAGTATTAAGAACATCTATAAAGTAATCTCTGTACTTTAGTTTCCCCACATTTGCATTAGTGTTAAACATGAAGAATTGTGTTGTTATTTAAAATATAAATGATACTGAAACAAACTGAGCACAGATTGTGATGCAAATGCTTCTTGATGTTTTGAAGAAACAGCAAGAGCCTTTGCAGCTGCTCTTTTCTGGAAAACAAACATTCTGCCTTGAAGCAGAACAGTCTTTCGAAATTGGAATAAACAAATACACATTGTTCTGTGTGATGCTTAAAAGATGTTTATGATAGAATAAGAACACAATGAGAAGTCCTGCTGCATGGAGTGACTGCCTGGCCTATATCTTGTGACTCATGCTGTAGCATGAGGTGCCAGGAGGATTTGCAAACTTTTCTCTTGTCCCTTTGTTTTTTTCAGTGGATTTTTGTAAAGGACATTACATTCACTTAAAATTGTTTTGGAAAATGTGAAATTATCAGAAAGTCAGCATAAACCAAAAACATGTGTTACAGCAAAACATGTTTTTTATAGCACCACCACAGGTTTTTGTACTGGATGAGAACAATTAAGTGTTTCTGCTACCATTAACTACTGTTCTTCTTGCCCAATCCATTGTGCATTCTGTAAAGTAAGAGAAAAAGTTGTGCCTTTTTTTTTCCTCCATTTTGCAGAATGCTGCGACAAAGTGTGGGGATTTCCCATGTGTCAGTACTTGAAGGACAAAGGCTGGTGGTGTGGACGCAATGCTAGAATGTCAGCATGCTTGGTATGATTCCCCTTCTTCTCTTTTTCCTATTGAGAGCTTTGTCCAGATGTTATAGAATTCATTGTTTTTGGCTTCTAATCCTAAAGCCATGACTTTAATCCAAGACTATACAGACTAACATCATTAATGTTGTAAGCATGATAAATTATATCTAAAAAAATAGTATTGACCTTTCAGCTTTATATATTTTATGCTTGCTAAAGGCATGAAAAAATGAGTAGTGACAGAAGTGCATTTTAAGATTGTACGGAAAGGCCAAACCTTTGCTGAAACCTAAACAAGGTAACCTCTCAGGATAACAGTTCCTAGCCAAGGACTTAGGGGGAAACAAGGTAATTGTCGAAGGATTGCAATCAGTAACTCCCCCAATGCCTTCATGATTCATAATATTGAATGTTCTGACTGTTTAAAACTTGAACAAACCTGCCCATTCCAAAAACTAGAAGAGCTCTAAAATCCATGAGGCTTAAGAATCTGGAAACATTTTTTTTAACAGAGCACCGAGAGATTAAATACTTTTAAAGACCTAGCCTCATCAAGATAGATTGATGAACTGTTGTCTAATTTGAAAAAAACAGATAGGTACTGAAAATTTTAACCACTTTTAGTTAGAAGATCACTATTCCTTCCCTTTATTAATTTTTCATTTCTGGTATCATAATGAATCACATCAGGTTATGGCTAGCCTCTGCTGCTTGCTCTGTACCTCTGTTACAGAGAACAGTGTAGACTAAAGACTGAGTATAGGCTAATGTATTGAGGTTACAGAAACTTGAACTAGCATGATAATTAAATGCTATCAGAAGAAAGTATAGGAGGACAGTTGTTTAGTATTCATAAGGCTTAAATGTGTTACCCTTGGAAAGTAAAAGAAAAGAATTGTTCATTTTAGAGATGTTGCTATAAAACATCACAAAAAATTGCTTTCTAAAGAGATTTGCCTTTTCTCTTTTTCTTGTGTCATACAATACCTTCCTCAGTTGACACATTACCCGTTTCCTCTCCTATTCCATTTCTTTTGGAAAAAGTTTGGGCTGTTTTTCAACAATGTTAGGAAGATAAATTTTGTAACCAAATGACCCCCAGGAGACGGTACTGTTCATGCCATATATATCTATTTTAGATTTCTCAGAAATCACAGAAATTTGGCAGTTAAAAGCTTTTTTTGTTTAAATATTCACAAAAGGCAAAGAGTTCTCTTGTGTCACTAGATACTTCTACTGTTAAGAGTGTAATTCTGTATATGCATTTTTCATGACTAGGATTTTCCTTGCCTTCTAGGCACGATCTTTCTAGGGGTAAAGGCTGGCCAGCAGAGACTCAGTCTGCTGAGCAGTGACACTCAGCATTCAAATTCATTCATGTGCCAAGGGTCAAAGGTGTTGGGTGAGAGTTTGATTTTCAGACCCATACAATACATGTTAGAACCCACATCCACCTCCTAAGCAGCAGCATATTCATGCTGGTATGAGAGCTATAGCTTACACAGCAAAAGACAAATATCATAGTTGGCCAAAGTCACGAATGAACTGCATCTACTTGGACTGTGTTTAAAGAACAGTCCGAAATACAAGGTTAGTTCTATAACTAGGAGAAGGAGGAGTGGATGATTGAGTAACAAGGAATCTTATTTAGTGTAGTGAAGTTTGGGGACTAAAGGAAAATGACCCATAAGTGGTGAGGCATTTCTGGTTTGCTGTCTAATTTGATGTAATATCAAATAATTTACTGAGTTTTTTGTCTTTATTTCTACTACAATCTTTAAAACTTGTTTAAAATTTTATAGGTACAGTATCTTTTCAACTGTAAAGGGATATTCCATGCTTCTAATTATTTTTCATTTTTTGTCACTATAGATCATAAAAATCAAGTAGTCTTTAGCACCTACATCAGCGTTTATAGTATGAAGAATCTAGTGGAAAATAATGCACAGTATTTTAAACTGCAGTCTTTCTGAAGTTTTATTTGATTTAACTTTATATACAACAGTTCAATTTATCTGAGTACTAGGGATTAAAACTAATATTGTACATTGAATGAGTGTTTACTTTTAAATAGTCAAATATGCAAAGTGAATTATTTGTATTTCAGTAGGAACAGACTCAAGAAAAATGCATTTCTTTGTAGTATTTTCACTGAAAGTAATCCTCTGAAATTCTGGTACAAGACAAAGAAAAACAAACAAATTTTGTGTGTATCTAGTTCCACACAGTCAGATGTTGTTAGTTCTCCTGTAAATAAACCAAAATAACAGGAGTAGCTGATTAAGAGTACCTAAAGGTATTAACACTTTAAAGTGTGCAAGCTTGTGTTATGTCACACCATTAGTCTTTCAACATGTCATCTCCTCTGACTTTTATACAACGTGTTTATAAAATGTTATGATAAAGAATAAACATATCAGCAATTTAATTCCTTGACTCTTAAAGGCTTTGGAGCGAGTTGCAGTTGGCCAAATGGTAAGTAATATTGTTTATTTTAGCCATTCTAAGATAAAATGTGTTCTCCCCCTTTTAATGTTCTTAATCCATGGCCTTTTATTGAACTCCTGCATATCTGGAATCTAAAATACTGGCATATACTACGTCAAATCCTGATAGATAGCATGTGTCATCATGAAATCACATTTTTATTGCTGTGGTTGTACTTAGTGAATCTGTTTTCTTTTGACAATTAAGAGTCTGAGGAAAAAAAGCACAGCTTAAAATTTAAGGCATTAAAATACCATTCCTAACTTCCTTCACTGTCTTTCAGCTAGTAAATAAATTCAGTGCAAGTGTCCTTCTGATAACCCCGGTTTGGATCACTCTATCCCAATGTTTTATCAACTAATGTAAAAATAGACATTGTTATGACAAAAGCTTGAACCTGTTAGAAACATCATCATTCTCATTTTTATCCCTGTATATTTTTTCCCTGTGAATATTTTGAATTATTGTTGTGCAAGTTATCCTTTAGGGGATGGTGGACACCAACTGTGCAAGTATTTAAAAGGAAAGCCTGAGAGACTTCTTTCCAAATGTAAGCCCACTGACCCTAGTAGTTTTTTCCTGTAAATTTTTAATTGACAATCTTTAGCTATTTTTATGCAAACAGATCTTCCATGCACAAAGATATGAAGTTTTCAGTATGTTCTTTTTTTTTTAACATAGTACTTTCTGCATGGTTCAGACTACAGTGTATGATGATTCAGCTAGAGAATTATGCCTTTTGTATTCAAAACAGCTTAGCTAAATTTTTATTTATTTTGCATATTAGAATTTGGATCATGATCAGTATGCTTTCCTCTGTTCTTTTTCCCTCCATCAACCTTTGATCTTCAGAGTTTGAGTTTCTTTTTTTTTCTTGCATTTATGGTTATTTTAGAATCTGACCCAAATACATAATTTTGACTGGATGCAAGAATGTTAGTAAATTGTCCTCTTAAATCTGTTCTGACTGACTGTAAAGAACTCAAGTCAATAAGTCATTAAGGAAGCCAATACTGATTTTGTTACTCTAATCCTTATTTCAGTGCCAATTTTAAATCCTTGCTGTTGTAAATTTTTTTGCAGCTGCCTACAGAATCATTGTTTTATCGAGCTGTTCTTCAGGTTATTATAGAAGAAATGTATGGTGTTACGAAAAGGTAGGAAGCTCTGAATTCACAGAATGCCAACCACAGATCTGATTCTCTTCCACCTCTATTCTATAGAGAAAGTATTTTGTATATAGACATTAGTATTAAAATGCAGGAAAGATTTACTCATCCTAAATCTATATCACAAATTTATTGCCCTTCCTTTACCTGTAGCTGAAGTAGGTCCTCTTTAGTACTGGATAGATGGGTGAAACATATCTTCACCAGAGAACACTCAGCAAATTTACTAAAAAGTCAGTGTAATCCTGGGCTACCCTGTCATGCAGAGGTCCTGGCAGCTTTAATACTGCAGAAGGGAAAAGGCATTTCTATTTGTCCTGAGAAAAAATGCTGAAAGCTCAATGGCCATGATGGCTGTAAAGAGCTACTCACTGCCTGTGCCTACCCTGGCAAGTGCTGCCTCCTTGTAGAATGGGATTTGGAAAGCTTGCTGCTGAGGATCTGACATCTCCATTGTACTCTTTCTTGTGGTTGTAGCTGGATTAGATTTTATCTAATTCTGGGGGATGTATGCCTGTTGACACTTGAAACATGTCCAGAAGCACACCTTCCAGTTTAATTTAATTTGAAAATAACCCATTTTTTGAGCTCTGATACTATTCCACAGTGTGAACCAAGGCATGAGAGGTGGGGAAAAATTCACTTCAGCAATATACTCCAGATCTAAAATAAATGCTAATGCTGATACCCGCAAAACTTATGCTAAATGTAGAGTCAGACAACTTACCCTTCAAAAGGTCAAATTCCTGAAAGAAGAAATACTTCTTTATTTTAAAATTACGTAAAATATCACACAAAAAATCACGGCTGCTAAATTGTAGAGAAAAGAAAAAGTGTGAGATAGATGTTTTATTTGTTAAAGGAAGTAATTAAGATTATACTTTTGAAATTAAAGCAATGGCTACCTTGGAAAGACCTCCCCCACCCCCAGTTTTGTTTTTGAGCATGATGTTATATGGCATGGAATATCCCTATGGCCTGTTCTGTTCAGCTGTCCTGGTTGTGTTCCCTCTGCACTTCTTGTGCACCTTCAGCCTACTCACTGAGAGGCAGAGAGAGAAACAGAAAAGGCCTTGATACTGTGCAATCACTGTTTGGCAGTAGCTGAAACATTGGTGTGTTACCAGCACTGTTTTAATCACAAAGCTAATCACAAGCACTGTATGGGCTACTGTGAAGTTCTATCCCAGACAGATCCAGAAAACATCTCTTCCCCAGTAGCTTGTTATAAGAGTCAGATGCCCGTCTTCATAAGAATGACATAACAGCATAACCATTAACTGATTTCCAGACTGCATCAGCCCAAATGTTCAGGTGTATCTCAATATTAAATATGACAACAGAAAAGATTCTCAGTGAGTGGGGGTCTTTGACAGCTAAACACATTAGAACTGCCACTGAGTGAAGTCTTTCTGTTGACCTCAGTAGATGTTAGTTCTGGTTTTTAGATAAGGAGGTAGGGTTTTACTAAGAATAAAGAAAAGGAAAGGTTTCAAACTAAGATATTTCTATCCAATATTTCACTGGGAGGGTGGGGAGGAGTGTATTTCTTGTTAAGTTATTCAGTAGCTGAAAATTCTATATCTGAAAATTTAACTCCTACACTGCACAGCTGGAAGAGGAATTATGTTAGGACACAGTCAAGAAAATGAATTCAGACTAACAAAAACTTTGCATGTTGTTTCTCCAAGATATTTTAAACACAGAGAAGAGAAAAAAAACTCGAGTGGCCTGTTGGGATTCTTCCTATGTAATTTTTTTTCCAGTTTTTATGCATTATTTTAACATGTTTTCTGAAAAAAAAAAACCACATTTTGGGCTGCCGACAAAAGCAGACTATTCAGTTGTAAGCAGGAGAAAATTCTGGCATCATTTAGTGAAATAAAAATTGCAGGGATAAGAACACAAGGTAACAAGCAAAGTGGCATTTGCTCAGTCCAGCGGTTAATGATAAATAAATTACAGCAGCATTATAATAAATTATAGAAGTATGGAAGGAAACATCTGTCAGCAGAAATAAGAATTTTGTCATTCATATAGGGAAATAAAGATATTAGTGAAGAAATTAAAAACAAGCTTCAACTAACTTTCAAATTTTTACATAATAACCTTACTACAACTGTAACACAATTATAAAATTGCTGTGTCTAGAAATTACTTCAAGTATTAGCTTGATTGTTTTAAGTGGAAGGAGGAAAATGGGCAGTTGTTACTAACTTCGCAGTAGTAACCGTCCAACTGATTTATTTCTCCCGAGTTAAAAATTAAGTTAAAAATACATGAATTTCTGTTGTTGGATATATAAAAGCCTACATCTCAATGCTGTATTTTCAGCGATCGACATGTTGGAAAAACTTTCTCCAAATCATCCTCCTTCATAGATTATGTCAGAAGGTCTCTGAAAAAGCTGGAACTGGATGATTCGAAGGTGAGTCACTAAATAGAGACTAAATGAAATACTTATATCCCTGTAAGTTCTTGAAGTCAGCACCACAATGGAATGTTTAAGCCACTGACTTGATTTACTTCCTATATTGCTGTGTGAATATAAAGCATTATCATTTTTATTAATATTAATATTAATAGAGCAAGTCCATGCTTGTTTATATATATTAAAAAAAAACAACATCAAAGTTGACAGGGTTTTATGGGGTTTTTTTTGAAACAGACTTCCATGTTTAAATTCTTTAAAATATTGTGATTTAAAATTACCTTATTCTAATGACTTTATATAAAACCAATCCTTTTTTCTACATGGTGCTCATAATCATGATTTTTTTAAGGCTTTCTGTTATTTCTGAAATAAATCCTACAAATCTCCTTTAAGGCTAAAAATATAATACAGTATTTTATACATGTTGTCATTTAGAGGTGAATATACTTTTCAGATGCCAAGTGAAGCAGGCATGAAGAACTTTTTGCCTGTGCTGATACTATACATCCCAGTAAAAGTAACTCATGCATCCTTTTAGACCAGCTGAAATACTATACTATACAAGCATGTTCCCTATTTATCTTTTATTTAAGTTTAAACTGAAAGAGATCCAAAAAATTATGAATCATGAATCACGTAGTAAATACTTTGACCCCTTTTGATTTTCTTTTTTTTTGTTGTTTTTTCAATATTATCGTGATCCTTTTGGACACCTTTTGAAACTGAAAATGTAACATTATAGCAAGATAGGCATTTCAGTCTGTGCAGTATGTTTCTCTTACAACTTAGTTTCCAATGTATTTCCAGTTTAGTTTAGCCTTTAGACAGTCTTCCTAAGCTGCCTTTGAAGACCTTTGAAGGCCTAATACCTCTTTTTTCCTTTAAATTAATAAATGTCAAGGAGAAGTATTAAAATAACTTTCCTAGATAGAGAAAAATAAGTAAATTCAAAATTGAGTTTTAAACTTATCAAATCTTTTGGAGATCTTATTTATGTTCTTGAGTGTCTTGTCGTAGTACTACAACTGCTTAATTGGTCAACAGATGGCAACATAACATTAGGCATGGAATACCAATGTGTAAAGATCACAACCATGCTGTGAGAACAAGTTGTGCAATGGAGACACTAGAGAGTACTAGGCAGATGGTTAACAAATTCAGTACCATCAAAGAAGAAGTAGGAGTGGCAAGTATGTAAAATATTTAAGGTAAATGTTGTCGTAGTCTTTCTTAAATTAGCGTTTAAAATCTGTAGTCAAAACGTCAAATCACTTAAAATTTGCCGGGCACATCAAGCATGAACTATGAGAAAAAAGCAAAACCAAATAAGCAAATAAATTCAAATGACATTCTTACAACATTAAGAAAAAGACTTATGCCTTAAGTTTGCAATATTTTAAAAGGATTATATTTAATTCTGTTTGCAAACATAGTTACTTGTTTGCTCTTCTGTATAAATAGGCACCAACATCATGCATTCACCCCAGCTGAAAGTAAAATATGTCTTTCTCTCTGTGTGTACAGTCACCCAAAAGCAATAGTGCATTTTTTGTGCAATACTCAGTTTACAAAATCATTGATTAAACTCTGCTGGTGGAAATTTATTCACTGTTTTTTTTTAAAACCAATAGGCATAGAAACTTTGTGTTAAGAGGTCTGATTTTAGACATGCTGCCTTTTGCTAGAAAGAGTCTGGACAAATGCAAGTTGCCCTGAGAGAAAGATGTCTGTCAACACTGCTTCAAACTGCACATTTGTGTGATTGCTAAAGACCTGATTCAAGTCAATGCTCACTTTTGCTTATGTTTCTCCTCGTTTTATGTGCAGCTGGCTGCATACTGAAGACTGGATTTTATGCTGATGTAAACAATATTATTTTTTATTTCCCAGCTATGTTGAAATCTGCAGCAGCACAAAAATAATGCTATTCTGATACTACTGAGAGGAAAATTGTAACTGCGCCCTCATCAGTGGTTCTGACCCTGCAGTTTTCACGGTGGAGTCAGGACTATACCTACACAATACTGGAGAATGTGTTAAATTCCTCTCTTCAGAAAAAAAACCACTTACATAGCTAAAAATGTGATGAAGTCTAAACATTTGCTCTCAAAGACAACAAAAATCAGAGAAATTTATGTACAATTTGTTTTCTAGCTCTGTTTAGAAATGAGTAAAAGAGCAGCTGTTCTGCACAGACCAAAAGTCTACTTTGTCTCTGGCAGAGGCCAAAAACGGATGCCTTGGGAAAAATATAAGGTGGGAGTAAGCATATAGGAAGCTTATTTCCAGAATAATCCAAAATGTCCTTGTCATTCACAAAAAAAAAAAAAAAAAAGAAGGCAATCACTGTTTTAATACATAAATTTATTTAGGTTATATTTAAAAAGCAGCTAAAACTTGGTGACACTGTGTAATACAACCAGAGAAGTATGAGAAAAAATTGTTTCCATATGAGTCTCTGTTTTACATGTGCAAAAAGTTTTCTAAAAACCAGAAGTCAGTTGCTATACCCTTACCTACCAGTGCTGTAACCTCGCTGTAGAAGACTACCAGATTTGAAGGCACAATTTGCTTTTAGTGAAGCCATGTTATCTGTCACCTACCACCTCCTTATTTTCCATGGGCCTTACCATAGTTTCCAGCAGGATCTCCTCCATGATCTTGTCAGGCACCAAGGTGAGACTGACTAACCTGTAGTTCCCTGCGTCTTCCCTTTTTCTGTTTTTGAAAATGGGTTATGTTTCCCCTTTTCCAATCCATGGGAACTTCACCAGGCTGACATGACTTCTCAAATATTCTGGATAGTGGCTTAGCAACTTAGTCTGCCAGTTCCCTCAGAACCTGCAGATGCATCTCATCAGGTCCCATGGCACTGTGCATCTTCAGGCTCCTAAGATGTTCTTGAACCTGATCTTCTCCTACAGTGAGTGGTTCTTCATTCAGTCAGTCCCTGTCCCCTTCTGCGACTTGAGTGGTGTGGCTGGAACTTGCTGGTGAAGACTGAGGCAAAAAAATTGTTGAGTAGCTCAACATTCTCCATAACTCATGTAGCCAGGTCTCCTGTTTTCTTCTGGAGAGGGCCCACATTTTCCCTAGTCTTCCTTTTATCACTGATGTACCTATAGAAGCCTTCCTTGTTGTTCTTGATGTCAGACAGATTTAATTCTAAGAGGTCTTTAGCTTTCCTAACTTGATCCCTGGATGCTTGGACAATATGTCTGTATTCCTCCCAGGCTATCTGTCCTTGCTTCCACTTTTGATAGTCTTCCTTTTTGTTTTTGATTTTGTCCAGGAGATCCCTGGTGGTTTTGCTTGGTTTCTTTGAGCTTGGAGAAGATGACCCTTGAATATTGACCACCTTTCTTGGGCCTCTCTTCCCTTCAGGGATTTATCACATGGTACTCTGTCAAGCAGCAGGACATGTTCTCCCATCTCCCTTGGTTGACAGGTGCTGTTAAATAAATCCAAAGATATTTGATAGACATTGTGCTATTAGTTCAATTGTATTGGAATTCCTAAATTACTTCTCTTTGCTACATTGACTTTGTGCTTTTGCAAACTCCAGACTATTTAATTTTGAGTTTTAAAGCTGGTAGACAATAGTGAAATCAGAGTTTATGCAAAGTACAATTTTCTTTTTTACTAATTGGTTATTTTTTGTCAGACGAGGTTTTTTTTTTAACACTGGGTAGATGAAGATGTGCTTCTCTTAGCTTACCATTGACTATCCTTGGGTTGTAAATTCTCCTTAGCAGTGACTAGTGGAATATCATAAAATGCAGTTTGCAAAGGAAGAGACATATGATTAAGAATCTTACTGTGTGGTTTAACTTTACTGTTGTTTTAAAAAGTGTTAAAAAGCCTCATACTTAAGACTGGGGAACTGTCAGTAGTGAAATTGTATAGTACATTAAGACATGAACTAACCTGAATATATACAGCTGTGGATGTAGTCTACCAGGACTTCAGGAAAGCCTTTAACACTGTCTTCCACACCATTCTCCTGGAAAAGCTGCAACGTACAGCTTGGACAGGTGTGCTCTCTCCTAGGTTGAGAACTGGCTGGATGGCCGGGCCCAGAGAGTGGTGGTGAACGGTGCTGCATCCAGTTGGCTGCCGATCACTAGTGGTGTCCTCCAGGGATCAATGTTGGGTCCAGTCTTATTTAATATCTTTACTGATGACCTGGATGAGGGGATTGAGTGTACCATTAGCAAATTTGCAGATGACACCAAGCTGGGGGGGGAGTGTCAGTCTACTGGACGGTAGGAGGGCTCTGCAGAGGAACCTGAACAGGCTGGATAAACGGGCTGAATCCAGTGGTATGGTGTTCAACAAGACCAAGTGCTGCATCCTGCACTTTGGCCACAACAACCCCATACAGCACTACCGGCTGGGGACAGACTGGCTGAAGAGCAGCCAAGCAGAAAGGAACCTGTGGGTACTGATTGACAGCAGACTGAACATGAGCCAGCAGTGTGCCTAAGTGGCCAAGAAGGGCAATGGCATCCTGGCCTGTATCAGGAATAGTGTGGCCAGCAGGACCAGGGAAGTGATCCTTCCCTCTGTACTCAGCACTGGTGAGGCTGCTCAAGTGCTGTGTCCACTTCTGGGCCCCTCAATTTAGGAAGGACATTGAGGTGCTGGAGCAGGTCCAAAGAAGGGCAGCAAGGCTGGTGAAGGATCTGGAGCACAAGTCCTATAAGAAGTGGCTGAGGGAGCTGGGGTTGTTCAGCCTGGAAAAGAGTAGGCTCAGGGGGGACCTTATTGCTCTCTACAGCTGCCTGAAAGGAGGTTGTAGTGAGGTGGGTATCAACCTCTTCTCCCAGGCAACCAGCAGTAGGACAAGAGGGCACAGTCTTAAGCTGTGCCAGGGGAGGTTTAGTTTAGACATTAGGAAGAAATTCTTTATGGAGAGAGTGATCAGGCATTGAAATGGGCTGCCCAGGGAGGTGATGGATTCACTGTCCCTGGAGGTATCTAAGAAGAGACTGGATGTGGCACTTAGTGCCATGGTCTAGTAGACAAGGTGGTGTTAGGTCAAAGGTTGGACTTGATGATCTCAGAGGTCTTTTCCAACCTACTTGATTCTGTGATTCCGTGATTCTGTAATTTCATTATCTGTTTTATGTTATTTTACACTATATTACATTGCATTATTTTTAACTACCTTAGTCGTGGAAAAGTTGTAAAATTTGTTGTAAGGTATGATTTCCCAAGTGTTTTGAACTGATCTAAGACATTGCTCTGCTAAAAGGGTTGTCTTACTGCTTTCATGTACTCTTTTACTGTTCCTGATAATGCTTGTACAAGAAGAAAGAGGAAACATGGAATTGTGCAGTCAGTGCAGTGGAAAGCAGTCCCTCTGAGGCAGCAGAGGATTTGCATCTGTTTAAACAGACTGTGGAATAGCATCCTTAGGCTGTCTCTCCTCTGTAGGGCGTGTACAGCATTGGACAGTAAAAGAGACTTTCATTCAGTCAAAATGTTCAGTCTAGGAAAAGGCAGAGCTCTGAAAAAATGCTTTCTGAAGAGATGTTAAGTGTGGTATTACTAATTGTCCCATACCTTGTACCTGAGTGCTTTCTTTTCAGCTCAATCAGCATATCTGTGGGACTGCAGTCCAAGCTGGGTGTGCTCAGGCACATGGTATCTCATGTGCTCTCAGGGCTCTGTTGACAGTCTCGTAGATGAGTCAGTCCTATGGCACAGTTTTAGTGCCATTTCCAGCATATGGTATAGTTATAACTAACTTAGCAGAGACCTTGCTAGGTTCGCTTGGTTGTTTCAGCTGTTTGAGCAACCAAAGAAATCAGTTTAAAAGAAGATTATACCACCATTACAGTGCAAAGAGGTGTTTTTGTTCACAACCTGATAAACACCCAGAGACATTGTAGCTACATAAGGGAAGAAATACTAACCAAAAATTCTCCGTATGAAATGTAGGTTACTTGAGTGTCAGTAACATCTTGAGCGTCAGTAGCATAAGCTAGATCTTTGAGTGCAGAATCAATCTTAAGACAAATACATGATAGATGTATTTGAGTTTTTTCATGTTCATAGTTTCAACATCATAATGAAAGAAAAAAGTTCAGTGCATATATGTGGAAATTTTTTTTTGGCTACACAAATGCATGGCAACCCAAAGAACAGTTGCATGGACAACTTGAGTGAATGAATGAGGCTTGCTTTGCATGTGGAAGTTCAGTTCTTCTCCTGAAAATGCAAACAGTAATCTACTCCTACTTCACCTTGGAAGGATAGCAGATGGTTGTGTCGGGTACCTTTTAGGAACCAAAGGCAGGTAGCAAGCTGTTGCAGTATCAGCCAAAACCAGTGTTATCTGGGTTTTAGTCTTCTTCCAAGAAATTGGCCACATGGCTAACTACCCTTTTCATGCCCGTCTCTATTAATGCTTTTTGGTGGACAGTTTTTCTTTTTTCCAGTTCACCAAACTTTTATCTGAGACACAGTTTGGAATACTACCTAATCTATCTGTGACAGCAGGATGCATTCACTCAAAATGTGTAATAAACAAGGAGGGAATGGAAAAGGACATACTTGAGTATGGCAATGTCCAAGAGACATTTTTGACCCCCTTTTTATTTGTCAAACATTTCACAGCTTGTTTTCTTTCAATTTGAATGCTTCATCTTGAAAAATGAAGAACATAAAGGAAGCAAAAGCAGAAAGGTTTCATGATCACATTTTTCCAAATATAGATCTTTGTATTTTAATTCCAAATAGCCTGTAATTTCAAAAATCCATTATACTAAAACCCTATTAATATGCAGTTGAAATGGAAAGCTTATAGGTCAGAGGTTAAATAAACTATTTTGTTTATTTCATGACTGATATATTTTAGTTGGTTTGACTCTTTAGAGGGGAAGAGAGAAAAAAAAGAACCTCTAAAATATTTGCACAGCTCTACAGAAAATAAAATAGCAATAAGATAAAAAAAAATTCTTGTTAGTCCACATTTGTACTGCCAGATCAGCTACTCGACCTTGCATCTGCAATTGGGAAAAAGTACTTTCTTAATTAAAAAAATATGATTGAAATACTACGAAAGTTTTTCTAAGCCCTGTTGTTTTAAGGCAGAGTTAGAATTTTGCATCATCCCTGAAAAATATTTGTCAGATCTTGCAAAAGCTTCCTGTAATGGAGACTAACAATGTTGCCAGTCCTTAATTAACCTCTAAGAAAAAGATTTCTTCAAGGTTTTGGCTTTTTTTTTTTTGCTGCAATACAAGCCCTATCCACTGCAGACATAGTGAACGAAGTGTTCTCTGCTTCCTGGTGATAGCCTTGTAAACACTTTTATTATGCCCACTCTCAATTTTGTCTAATTTAGCCTGGTCAGTTCCAGTTTTCTGAGTCTTTCTTCTTAGATCATGTTTTCTAGATTTCTGATCTCTTTTCTCTCTCAGGGCTTTTTCAGACAGTTCATTTCTTTCTTTGAAATCTGATGCCCAAAAATGGATGCAGTATTCCAGCTAGAGCTTTTCCACTGCCAGAGTTGAAGGATTACTTCCTGCACTTTGCAGGCTGCTCTCCCATACACATCATAGAATGGTGATTGCTGGTTTTTTGCAGTAGCACAACTGTGACTCCTGCTCAGCTTATGATCTGCTATGTCTCGCAGACTGTCATTTGGTGTTCCCCATCCTGAACAGCTGATTATTTCTGCCTGAGTCTAATCCCTTCTGCTTTTCTGTGCAGCATTTCAGACTTCTTTTCTAAGCAATGCTCCAATTTCTGAAAATTATTTTAAGTTCTGGCAATGCCTTTTTGTTGCACATTAGCAGACTTAATTAATCTGATTTCTATTCTGTTGTCTGAGTTCTTAATGAAAATACTGCATTCCATAATAGACCTCCAGTCAGAAGGTCTTTCAGTTGTTCAAAGACTCATTAGTAACTACTGTCTGGTTATGGTCATTCAAATAATTTTCACTCACCATATGGTACTTTAATATTAAACTTGTTTCTTAAATTTGCTTGTAAAATTATTATGTGAAATGTTGTCAAAAATCTTTCTGAAATTGAAATATATTATAACCAGCTATTTTTCTCTGTTGTGAATCCTTTTGCCCTCCTTACAAGTGAAGTAGACCAACTTGTGATTTGTTCTTGACGAATTCACGTGGACGAATTCATCTGCTTATCTTGTAGTGGTTTTAAATTCTTTATTTGTTCCATTTTTTCAGTGCATTTAATTTGAACTGTGTGTTCTGTAACAAAAGACATACCTTCTGACATACCCTCTTTGAGAACTTCTCAGTGACAATGAGTAATAGTTCTGAGGTCCCTTTAGTCCCTTCTTGGCTATCTTAGGATGAAGTTCATAATACACACCTCATTTGAAAACTTACAGGTTTTTTAAGTGTTCCCTAGTTTGTTTTCCTATTTAGGCAGAGATTTTACATCTTTGCAGCTGGATTAGCCACATGCTCTCAGATGATTCTTCTAATAAAGTGTTCAAAAATGTATTAAACAATTTGGCTTTTGTAGTCTTTTGTCATAGAGTCATAGAATCATTTAGGTTGGAAAGGACTTTTAAGAGCAGCAACTGTTAACTCAGCACTGCCATGTCCATCGCTAACCCTTGTCCCTCGGAGCCACATCTACATGTCTGTCAGTGCCGTTCTTTTCTGCTAAGTTGTGGTCTAGCTCATTCCACAGCCACAAAAGAATAGATATACTACTGTTGAGGAGGGGTTAAGATATATGGGAAAGGAAATGAGAATGTTATCTCCAGTTACTGTGTAATTGTCATTTAGGAATGACTGGAGCTTTCTGAATAATTAATGTATCTCAGAATTTCATGTCAGTGCAAAATGCTGTCTGAAGAACAGTTATTGTAAATTAGAACTGAGAAACTGCTATTGGAAAGTAATTATAAACCTTAGAAAAGGGCTAATTTTACAAACAAAACACGGATTTCATTTTGTAGTGTGAGTTTCAATCAGGAAAAAATATTTAATTGTAAAGTTCTCTCTCAAAAAAAGTAACTAGAAGAACTCTGATATCTTTTTTTCTTAAATCTCTTGCAGCTCCCAGACAGCTGTATAATGGATTACTATGAAAAATACAAGCACAGAATGAATGAGCTAGAAGCATTTAATATGGTAAAAGTTATAGCATTAATACTATTACCTTGTATATATGTGCTAGTCTAGAACAAAGCCCTGTTAAGTTTTATGTGGAGGTGGACTGTCTTACATTGGTATGCAATCTCAAAAAACAAAGCAGCCAGCCCTTCCAAACTTTGGAGCATATCCTTTTCCAAAACTATATTAGGTGTAAGTAAAATAATAAAGCAAATACATGGAAGATTCTTTTTCAAGAGAGACTATTACACTGGAAAATGGCATGTCAGTCTCCTTTTAAATCTAGACTGGTCTCCATGCAGTTATTTCATAAAAGTTCTTTTTATTAAAATTCATTATTTCCCTCTTTAAAATTGTTCTGCTACAGATAGTATCATTTTCTTATTGGACAAATGTCTGAAAACCAACTAAACAACATCGTTCCCTGACTTTAGAGCATTCCATATATTTTTGTCTCTAATATAATCTGTTTTGAAGATGTCCATCCCATAGGTAAAATTAGCAAACTGACGTTTGTACAACAGAACCCCTAAAAAATTATTGACCTTCCTGGACTTGTTCTGAGGAAGTGTAGCCATTTGGAAGTGTATTGCCTGTCTTTCCCAAAGGGATTGTAGTATCTAATCTTTCTTTCAGCTGAAGGTTGTTCTGGCTCCTTGCATAGAAGTTTTGATACTTCTGGATCGTCTTTGCTATCTCAAGGAGCAGGTATTTTTGCATTATATTTTATGATACCTAAAGGCTACATCAGTGAAATGAAGCTATTTCAGTCTATTTATTACAGTGCAGACCAAAAGTCTCTGTTGCGGAATTATTATTCTCATCATATTTGCAAAAGTATAAGCATTCATTCCGTTTAGTATAAACATATGCCCAGCAGATGTTTTTATTTTCAGAAAAGCAGCAACAGTAAATTTTATGTTCTTTTAATTGTATGGTAATTACTAGTCAATAGGCAGTAAAAAATAAATTAATTAAATATGCAACAAATCTCATTTTATACAACATTGAGTTATTTATTAATTAAAAAGAATATTAGAAATGCTAAACAAACATTGTGCTGTTTATGCTACAATTTCCAATTAATATGCTTTAGAACATATAATTCAAGAAATTTTTAATTAGATCCAAAATGTTTATTATTTCCCTTTACTGTTTCTTAATTAAGATCAATGATGAGAGAGGGTGCACTTTTTCCAACTGTATGGCTCAACTGAGGTACATTTGACTAACATACAGTCTGGATATATTTTACAAGTATAGACCTAGGATATAACAAGGAAATGCTACTACATTTACTCCATGATGATTTATATTACACTCTTTCTTCTAACACTAATTTTGAGCTTAGCCTGTTTAACTCAGAAGCAGCAGTAATACTTTTTCTGCACCAATAAACATTTTTCACACAAATAATAATTTGCTAGGAGAAAATCATAGCATCTTCCAGCTTCTACTCTGAACCATGGTCAAAATAAATTTTTTAAATAAAGTTTAAACTCATTCATATGAATAGCTATGTTTTCCCACCATAAACCTTACTTTTTAACAGCTCCATTTTATATTAAGTGAAAACTCACTTTATTCTCTGCCAGCTACTGAGCTGTAGTAAATGTAAGCTTTTGTTCTAACTGGTATTTTTACAGAGAGGCAATTTGAAATATTTAAATAACAATGTATTTTCCCAAGTTCCATAGAGATCTCTATGATTTCCAAGATGGGAGATGAAACTTGCTGCATTTAGCACTAATTTGCCTTTTCTAAATGTAATATATGCATTAATTTAATCTTGTACTGGTTGATTCATAAAATATGTTTAGGATTTAAAATAGAGATTATAAAAGCCATATGCAACATGATGGCCAGATCCAGCTGGCCTGATTCATTTGAAAAGTCAGTTAATTAGCTTCAGGAGTAGAATGTGCTGCCTAAAATGAGTATGTCGTGATCCTTAATTTCTTTGCTCTAGTTCAGTCAAAGAACAAATCCTTATTGATGAAGGAGGGGGGGAAGCTATCATTTGGTAGTGCCAGAAATAACTAAATGACTTGAAAATGCATCCTGTTATGGGTGTCTGTTTTTTCCAAACAAACTTTCCCTGATTTTCTTGTTAGATAAGTGTTTTTCCTGCTTTGCATTAAGGATATTTATTTTTATTTTCAATTTTGTATTTCAAAATGTGAACCTATTATCATATCTTAGCTTTTAAGTCAAACACATTTTGATGTACTTCAATCATCCATCATTTTACAGGAAAACATTGCCTGGTCTGGACTTGTGAAGTTATTTGATCCTGTGAAATCTCCCAGATGCTATGCAGTTATTGCTCTGAAGGAAGAGTCATGTTCTTAAGTGGAAGCAAATTGCAGAGAGGTTGAAAATTCTGAACTGATACTGTTGTTTCCTCTCTTTAATTGATTCCTTAAGTACACTGTTTGCTTTTCAGCTGCAAGAGAAAAAACTGCAATACCTCTGAATCTTCAGAAATAAGTATCTCCTTTATAAATATGATGGCTTCCTTATGTCAGTTATTAAACAATGTTGAACATCTGACTTTATTAAAAAAGTTATGACCTATACTGTGTGATTGCTATTTAAAATAGTTTTTATGTTCCTTCTTTCTAAGGTACTATGCTTATGTATCAATACCCTTTCTCTTGATATTTCTAATCTCAAGATTATACCTGGTATCAGCAGTCTCAGACAAGGCTCACTTTTTTTCTTTTCTGGGTCCAGATGCTGCAAAGTATAAACAGAAAAATAACCTGCACTGTAAACAAGAGGCTTATAGACTAAATAGAATTTTTGTGCTTCCTATTCTGCAGGTTATCAGGACCAGCTTATTTACAGACCAGTGTAAAAGAGCCTAGATAATGACTACCTGCAGAGGACAGTTTTGTATTAACCCTTTCCTCCTTCAGGCATTTTTCTGGCATGCACTTGTTTGCCTGTCACTCTGAAGAAAAAATGTATGTGTTCTAATCCAGTGGGAGATTTCCCAGTGCTAAAGAATCAGCTGCCCTGCTGGGGTTCACTCTGTAATCCTTGGGTTCTATTGGAAAGCTATTATCTAGCCAAAATCTGTTGGGTATAAATACTTTGGTACCTGGGTGAATTGAAACTTCCTAGCCAGTTTCTTGTTGTCTGTGCTGCATTCATGAGTGGGAAATTTATTTGTTGATGTGTTTATCTCAATGGGTTGCCTAATTAAACTTGCAGATTTTCCATGAAATAAAAAAGAGAAAAGTTTCTATTTTAAGTCCTAGTGCTTTTAATAGAATTTTCCAGCATATATAAAATATAATTAACTACTAGTGCACAGAAAAAAAAAAGGACAAGTAAATAATAAAATACAGCATTGAAGAAGAAAAGGGGAGAATACACCTAGAAGATGAGAATAATAGAAAATATTTTTATACTAATTGTTTAGCAACAGTAATAGTGATGGGAGTCAGACTGAGATAGAGATGTGAGTAGGAAAGAATCTTTTTATGTTGCAGTTTGCAAAATATAATGAGAGCTTGTGAACATGGCCATTCAAGAAAAGAGAAGTAAGGTATTTTCTAACAAGTCACATCTTTATTGATGTATTCACTTGGAAGAAATACTTCTTTTTTTGTGTGTAAGTTCTCTGCTATCTATTTTGGAACTCCCAGTCCTTATTAGCTCCATGGTTCCAGTATGAGCTTCTCACATTTGTTTGGTCCCAGTACCTTCAATCCTTAGAGCTACTGAACACCTTCAGTACCCAAGAAAATTAACAGAACTGCAGGTGCTCCCAACATCTTTGCAGTAGAGCTAAGAAGAGAAAAATGAGGCCTTCCATATATGCACCTTTTGTTATATATAGAGTACCAAGGAAACTAACAAGCTGCTGAATTCTTTTCCCAGAAGAGGAATCAAAAGAAAGAAAATCCTTTCCTAACCGCTAGGCATCTGGAAGGAAAAGAATATCTGAAATAAAATATCTGAAATAAAAGGGGAGTCTAAAGTACATGATGTTAAAAAGAAAAAAGATGAAAAAAACCCTTAGAAAAATAGGGTTTATTACATTATGTTCTGCTAAAACATGACGACTAATTATTAGTGAAATGTTATAGTGTTGCCATCCCTATCTTATGTGCTGCTGGAAAAATGTACTTGGGGAAGAAATTGCCTTTTTTTTTTTTAATTAATTGATTCTTCCACTTTTTCAGACCAAATACAAAAACTGGGCATATATGATGTCCAAACAAAGAAAGCACAGTTTCTCACTGAAAGCAAGGGCTTAAAAAGTACCCTGTTATGGCCCAAAAATATTCATTTCAGCAAGTCCCATCTGGTTTAATCTGAACACAGTCAAAATTGCAAAGGGTATACAGACTATTGCTAATTTTGTGTGTAATGCTAGATAAATTCAAAGTTAAATTTTTATTACTATCTTAAGAGGAAATTTACAACAGTTTAGAAAAACAAGCACATCTCTAGGATTAGCACAGTGCTTTTCTGCTGATTCAAAAAGTTCTGAATAAATTTGCATTCCCTCCCCCATCAGCTTCTCAAGCTCTTTCAGTACTTTTCATGCACTTTGTAGTCTATGCAGGCAAAGACAGAGGCAATGTGCTTCTTAGAATAATAACTATCAAGAGGTTTATATGATGAGTTTGCATTCAAGTAGTCAGTTGCTGTCTGCTCTCAAAGCTGTTTCAAAGCTTTGGATGCCTGAATACCTATGGGTTACTATTTACACAATGGAAAAATCCCTGACAGTAATCAGGATGAATAAAAACATTTTCCTTCATGGTTATTGCCAGAAGTTCTTCCATAATGAAAACTGTACCCTAAATATGATGAAGTCTTTTGATAGGAAAGAATCTCCATTTTCTTTCAGGGTGACACACTGCTGTCTGTGTTGATATGCTGCCTAAGGAACAGAGGATATACCTGTTTCCCATCAGGTGTTTGCCTGGTTCTGTTCGTGGCACGGCTATGCATTCTGCAGCAGATTTGGAATATTTTATTTATTTTTCTTAGGACTTGTCATGGGTTGAAATTGCCCCCCCCCCGAGAATTCGGGGGGGCTCAGAGGTGATTGGGTGCCAGGGCAGTGTTCCCTGGAGAGCCAGTCACCGTCCATGTTGTTCGCTTCTGCTCAGAATCATATATACACAGCACCAGAAGCTGGAGGGGAGAGGGGAGCCCTGCGGCCCCCCAACTCTGCCTGGGCCGGAGTTAGAGGCAGCCTTTGGAGTGTGTGCTGTGAAGGAAGAGATTTCACAGCACCTGAGAGGTAAGAGGGAGGAGGCTAGGCCTTCTTCCCCCCCACCCCTGCAGCTGCGGGACGCTTGAGATGGTGTATAGCTGGACCGAGCTGCCTGTGGCCAAGGCTAGGGGGCTTTTCCCCCCCCACTGCATTTAAGACTGGTGGGGGATGGATTTTAAGGCTCAGCATTTAAGCAGAGCCAAGTGGACGGGCTGCTGACAAAGTAGCTCGGAGCTAGGGAAAGGAATCCCAGGCAAAATTGGAGACGGACCGAAGAGAGGCCCGGAGGATGTCTCTGCTGTGATCTAAACGGAGGACAGCCGAAAACCCGAGGAGGAATCAACATTCCAGGGCACAGATGCTTGATAAGCTGAACTACACTGCAACAGCCTACGAACCGAGGTATGTGACTGAGAGAGAAAGATCACACAGCAGCAGGAGAGAAAGGACTCAAAGCTACTTTCTTGGACTTTGTGAGAAGAAAAACTATAACAAACAGCTGGAGCTTGGTGACGGGGGAGCGTTCGGGCCCCGAACACTCCCACGAGGGAGAGACTGGTTACATATCAGCCTTGAAAGGCTTCTTCCTGGACTAAAGTTAAAAGGAAGGGCTTAAAGGACTGATAGAAATGTAAAAATATATATATATATATATAGTTGCTTTTAGTTTGTACAGTATATTTATTTGTGTAAATAAATGTATATGCTTCCCTTTCCCCTATAGAAGCCTCTGGCCTGAAAGTTTCTCTCTGGTGATGGGATAAATGTGGGAAGGGGTGGTGGGGAAGCCTGGAAATTGGATTTTGGATTTCTAATGTGGCTCAAACTGCCACAGGGCTGAAACCTGTTCTTAGATGGAGGAACAAGAGTATATGCAAGGTGTGTGTGCAACACACATGTTTTAACCCTAAGATCTCCAAGCCTGCTTTTTTCACAACAAACTTTTAATTCTGCAGATCTAGTGTTGTTCCTCAGGGGTCAGTATTGGGGCTGGCAGTGTTTAACATCTTTGTCAGTGACATGGACAGTGGGATCAGGTGCACCCTCAGCAAGTTTTTCAATGACACTCAGCTGCATGGTGCAGTCAACACGCTGGAGGGAAGGGATGCCATCCAGAGGGACCTAGACAGGCTTGAGAGTTGGGCCTGTGTAATCCTGATGAAATTCAACAAGGCAAGTGCAAGGTCCTTTGCTTGTTTTGTGGCAATCCCAAGCACAAATATAGTCTGGGCAGAGAATGGAATGAGAAGAACACTGGGGAGAAGGACAAAGAAGAATGGTCTTAAGCTGAAGAAGGGTAGGTTTAGATTAGATATTAAGAAGAAACAGTGAGGCACTGGAACAGGTTGCCTGGAAAAGTTGTGGACTCCCCATCCCAGGATTGTTCAAGGCCGGGCTGGATGGGGCTCTGAGTAATCTGGTCTAGTGAAAGGTGATGTGACACACTGGATTATTATATTGGCTTGGAGCAACTCAAGTGTGTGTGTGCAGGAGGGGGGGAGGGAATAAGTCGAATCTCACAGAGGTGAGGTCACGCCTTGTCCCACACTGTAAGACTCCAAGCTCTGGGAGCTGCCAGCTCACCAGCTTGGCTAGGACTTTTACTTTAGTATAAAGCTGTTCCGGGGCTTCCCCATGTGGGCTCCAGGGGCCTGCCATGAGGGATATGACATCACCCCACCTCCATGAGGTTCGACCCATCCCATCCCCCTCCACACACACACATGCTCCCCACAAGGTGGTTCTGACCCAATAATCACTGATCTGGTGTCTAACACACACAGCAGCCCTGCGACACCCATGAGGCAGCCCGGGAGCACTGCCTATAGCAGCCCTAGGAGCCCCTGGCCCAGCCTCAGATTGTCTGGCACAGCGGGAGCACCACCCCTCACCCCGGACTCCCAGAGTGGCCAGTGGGCCAGAAGTCCCACCTGGAAAGGGTGGCCACAGGGGCCAGAGTAGATAAACCAAAGACACATGATCTCCACGTGTTTGAACCCACCATTTTCTAGACTCCTGTAGCTGGACCTACACTGGATCTAGGAATGGTGGCTATATATCTCTTTTTATCTCTCTTTCTTTTCTTCTTTTTCTTCTTCCAATCTCTTTTCTTAATATTTTGGGTAGCTGGATACCAGATGGGTTGGATTTAGCTAAGTTGTATGTGTTAGCATGTGCTAAGTCAATAGTTTGTGGAATGCTTTGTTTTGGTTGTATGCTACCCTTTAAACTTTTGCCAAGTACTCTTATTTTTTCTGCAGTTTACCAGTAAAGTACTTCCTGAGAAAACGTGTGTTGTGTCTTCTCCTTTACGCTCTCTCTTAAGATGTTAAAAGAACCAAAGGCTCTTCTAATAATTCAGCAGGCAAATTTTCAGAGTCTTGTATATTTTTAAAGTGCAAGTAAAACTCCCTTGGTGGACTCATATCTCAAGACTTGGGGTCTTACAGATGTCCCTTGCCTGCGGCAGGGAATTACATGGTCTTTATTATATTGTCAGAGATCACTGATACTAAGGGCAAGTGGTAAGATAGGACCAACACCAGGAAAATCTTCCCTGCTTATGTGTAAAGTAGCCAACTTCACTGTTATAGTATGGTGCTTCAAACTTCCATTTTTCCCTGGGAACTAATTAATATTCTGTCTTTGTTAGCATCTTTAAATCTCTTTATCCCATGCATCTTACTGATATATGTCCTTCCTGATACATATTCTAGGGCTCTGAAAGGAGGCAAATCCATCCTAGGCTGTGGGCCATGAAGAATTTTCAGTGTTTATAACCAAATCAGAACTGAGGTATAGTTGCTCATTTAAACTGGCCACCTGAGCCTTAGAACTGTGACTTTAACTCCCTTAGTTTCTGAAATCCGTCCAAATTTAACAGTTTCCAAAAATTCCCATACTTCCTGCCATATCGGAACATGGCCTAATTCTCTGGGAATCCAGCTGCAGTTCCCTCACCATGTGAAATAACCAACTCAGATTGGTCGGTCTATATTCTGTATCTCCAGGCAACTGCTGAATAAGTTGGTTTCTTTGAATTTGCTTATCCCTGCTTGTTATCTCTGTCAATGTTGTATTTTAAAAAATGAATAAAATCCTTCTGAGATTTAGGGTGCCTCAGATAAGTTATACCACAGTTATGGTTCTTGCTGCTTTCTCCCTGAAAGCCTTGAAATTAATTCTTGATGATCAAAAAGATTAGCAAGCATCAGACATCCTGAGAGGCATAGGTTATTAAAAATTACTATGCACGATATCTTCTCTTCACAAGTCTTTTTCAATTCAAGAGCTCTGAGGCATTTTCTTCCCAGGAATTCCAGAGCACCTTATCATTAAACTTAAAATCCAAGGAAACCCACCAACATAATGAAGATTGGCCTCAAAATTTTGTACACCAGTCATCCCAGTATAAACCTGCATCCTCTTCAAGGTCATCTGCAATGTTTTATGAAACTGGAAAGAAATAGCCATTTGTCTCACCATCACAGCGATGCTGTTCGTGAAATCAGCAAGAGAATGACATTCCACTCTCTGCTTTATGTTACAAGGCAACAGAACTCTTAGAATGGGTATGCCCAGCATTCGAAGATTCCTTCTGATATCATTATTGAAATCCATTTAACAGATTTCTTCAGTCAGTTCAGTCTGTTAGTTACTTCAGTCACTTCTGATTATCATTAATAGGTCCACAAAATTTTGTTCTGTGGTTTATATTCCACAGGTGGACCCTTCCCTTAATACACTCGTCCAAACAGTAAATGACTTAAACTAATTGATAGGAGGGGTAACTACTTCTAGGTTTATTTATTGATTGATTTTACAGTAAGCTTACATTTTTTTATCCAAGTGAAATCGTACTATATACCATAATTTCCTCAGAAATGTGCATTTGAAGTAAATTAGAAAATGGTTTCTAGGTTCCCAATTATATGTAAATTGTGTTGCATATGTTCTTGTGTAGGAAAGTGCAGTATATGTACAGGTTACATCATGAGGCATGCTGTTGTCCAGAATTTGTTAAAATCATAAATATGAAACATGAAGGCAGGATAATATGGACAAAATATCTCAAAGATTTGCAGTTGCTGTACAGTATATTGTTGTTCTGTATAAAGTGTAAGAAGAAATGCAATTATGATATTCAATCAGAGTGCAGGAAAGCATGAACTTTCAGTAAATAAACAAGAGATTCACATTTTAAATTTAGGAACTAGCTGTAAAAGTGACAAATTTTTTTTAGGGTAACAATCTAATACACTGTCCACTCCAGGAAATCAAGCTGTTTTCTACACAACATTTCTTTTGTATCTGTTGTATAATCCAAGTCTGTGCTTGCTTTTTATTTTTTAATAGTTTATCGTTAAATTATCTCTTTTCAGTCTTTTGCAATTACAGTCACAGTGGTTATGTATAATAAGCAGGGACTTTCCATTTCTTCTTGTATGTAACACATGCTAACAAGATACAATTATCTAATATCTTTGTGTAAGATTAACACAGACTGTCCAAAAACAAAATATCACTTCTAAATGTAACTACAGTTTATCTGTGGATTGAAAAATTCTGCGTGTGAAACTTTTAAGTTTTCATTACAAAATTCTCAGGTTTATATAAATCTTCTTATCTTTGCAGCTGGACCAGTATGAACTTATTTGTGTAGATAAAGATGTTGTCAGGGCAAATGGTGTTAGGTTTCACATGAAATTTATCAAGAAAATCAAGATGCAGTAAATCTAGCCAACAAATCAGACTGTTAGACTGAAGCTCAGATGGCCTTAACACACCGTCAACTCTTTCATGAATCACTGATGAAAAGAGCAAAGCTGTCTGCTTACTGAATAACTTGGTAGTGTCTGGCACTGAAGGAGAAAATTCCAAATCAGAAAGGAGCAGTGATCACCTCTCCTGATACACAAACCTTCAGAAACAATAATTAAAATGTACAGTTGTAAATCTATGTTGTTTATTACACCTCCTATTATTAGAGTAATGAATAAAGACTGACAGCAGAAGCAACCATGCTGTTTCTCAACTATAAATTCACTTGTTAGTCTTAGAAAGGCTGAAGTCATCAAGAGGACACACAAATGTTAAAAAGTGCAGAAAGAGCTGTACATTACTTGACTAATGTGCCATTTGTTAACCTTTTTATTCTCTAAGGTGTGGGTATCAATTCAATGAACAAAACTCACTAAATACTCAATGAGCAGCATATAAACCAAGTTTTATCTATTTTAAGCTCTTCAGTGTTTATTGACAGACTGTAATTAGCTAGTAAGGGTTATAAAGTTGATTTTAGCAAAATTGTTGCTATGCTGTTAATGATTAAATATTGTAAATAAAAGCAAAAAAATTGCAAACCCTCCTTTTCACAGAAATTTTAGTTTTAATTTGAGAATAGGAATATTGGTACAGAGTCATGTAATAAAAATGCGTATCACTAAGATTACCCCTAGACAGATTCTTCATTTAATTAAAAAATGTCTGTCCAACAATGTAATGAAGACCCATGTTGTCTTCATTTGAGTCACTGCCTAGTTTCAGTTGATTTCTATGGGAGCAGGCTTGGATACAAAAGCATCTGCTGAAGACAAACAGTGTGGATGATCAAATATCTTTTGTGCAAGGATAGTTCCAAATTTACATTTCTGGGGGCAAAGGGATCATGTGCGCTTCCTTTATCTATACATATTGAAGTTGAAAAGTATAGAAATGACTGTGAACACTGGTTCATCATTCAAATCTTCCTGACATATAGTAAGAGAAAGTTCGGATGGGTTTTTGTTCATTTTTTTTGTTTCAGATAAAATGTTCTTAATGCATCAAACCTCTCAGGATTTTCTCTTCTCCTCTCACTAGTCCTTTAACAATGAGGGCACTGACTATGGTAGTGCAGAGTTAAATGGCACTTTTGTTCCTAAGAATAACAGAAATGTCACAGCCTGTAGTTTCACTGAATCCAATGGTAGAATTCCCATGAACACCATTATAACTGATTTTATGAATAAGTAAGATTTAGCCTTAATTCTTAAAAAAAGCAGCACTTGTTACAGTACTTTAATAGAATATTTTCATAACAAGATTTCACTTTGTATTTGTATTCACTTATCATTTTCACTTGTATTTCCCTTCCTTCCTTTCCTCTGTGCAGAAATTTTAGAACATTTTAAAACAAAGAATTGAATTTATGTAAGTTATATGTTTCCCCAGTTAGCCACCTCCATCAGCACTTTGTAGGCAGCACATCCCTTATTCATGAGCCATGTTAAAGAAAGTTAATTAATAACTTTTTCTGCACAGCCCATTAATTCAGTACAGAACCTATAAATGTAGACTGAGAGACAAAAATTTTGATTAATTTTTATAATTCCATCTAAGACGTATTTTAAGAATGGATTTCTGTAGAAAACATTTTTTAAATGTGATTTTGTTGAAAATTATGTAATTGCAGATAGGATCTCAGTGAAGAATTAAAATAACATTTCACGTTGTCGGTGCGGATAATTTTTTTAAAAATTTCCTGTTTATGATTTAGCATTTAGCTTTTCAGACAACATAAATCAATTTAATGTAAAATCTATCACAATTATTCATTCACTTCTAGTTTATTATTGAAATACTACAACTTCATATATTGCTAATTTACTTTTCCATGGCAAACTGCACCTAACATTTGGAAAGAGTAAATATAGGAACATTCATCTTTTTACACATTCGTATTTTACAATTCTACTGAAGGAGATAGAAGTGTATGATATGGTAAAAAAGGTAGTGTTTCTCCAATTAAATAGCTGCCAAAACAAATCTGAATACATGCAAGAGAAGATTACAGTTCACAGTAGGCACTTTTAATTTCTTTATCAGTTTGTCATCAGAAGTTAATGTCAACTTAATTAGCCACTTTTTAGTCACTTAAGGTTTGAGACCGACTTTACATTCTGGTTCTCAATCTCAGGAGAGGAAAGATAGATCCACTCTACACCATGTAAAACTGCAATATTATTACTTTCAGTCCCAGAGGCCATATAAACCTGTTAGTATAGGATTACCCCAAATTAACTCTGTGCCCTGCAGCATCGCTAGTTGACTGTGGTGAAGTGCTGCCCTGATATGTCTCGACTCCTGTATAGTCCAGGGGAGGAGCAGGTGTATGCTGGGAGCATTAAGTCTGAGTGTTTGAGACAGGATAAAGAATGAAGAAGAAAGAGCTTTATCGTTTCTGTTCTCCCACCCACCACTTGTGTTATGCCTTCAAGCACTTTGGGCTGAGTTTTCTCTTGCTGTGTAAGGGTAGCAGTGAACAGCTCGCACGGTGCTTGAGGGTCAAGCATTGCTCCTGCATCTCTGTTCCGTGTAATTGGTGCCTGAGACGTGCTGCCACGAAATGCTGGATAATTCCCCTTGTGGAAGTCAGCCTGATTTGTACCTGTTATGTGCAGTCCTCGCAGCGAGTAGCCTTATTAATGCAATGTTGTGGTCATTTAGGGAACTGTTCTTTTCTACAGGAAACTGTTGTAGGGTTTACTTTCTCTTCTAGGAGAAGTGACACTATGCTTTGCAGTACAGTGGCGTGTGCTGTTCCAGGTTCTGAGCATTTTTTATTGAACTAGAGTGCTTCCCTTGAACAGTGAAATCACAGGTTTGCCATTGAACATTGCAATACATATTATCATTCCCAGGTTGCCTAGAGGACACTATTAAAAAGAGACAACAACCAAAAAAACCAATTTCTGTTCAGACAAGTGAGTATTTTTATGTCTGATAAAACATAAATATCCCCCTTTGTTGGCAGAAGAGCACGTACACTACCTGAATTATCACTACATTTGCATTCTGACAACCCTCTTCACAACATGCTGTTCTTCACAGTGCTTTTCAAACACTGACTTTCACTCTTGAAACATCTCCTCAGGGCAACTATATTTTTGTATTAGAAATGTATTTTTTGTCTTTAATATTTAATTTCCATGTACTTTTCACCTGCTTTGGTTTATTTTCTTCAGTTGTGAGATAATGGAGTGTTGGAGAGAAGTATCATTTTCCAGTTGAAGTAAAAGTTTGCAACATATGTTTTTGAATAATTTCAATAAGCTTTCATATAGAGAAGAAATCTCTTTTGGTTTGTAGATGCTGAGAAGGTATGCGCCCATTAAAGTTTTAAACTTAAAAAGTTCTAATATGAATATATGCAGTCACTTCCTTCAGTTTGTATGACTTTTGGAAAACAAAACAAGTGATGTACTGAGCAACACGAGTGCTGGAGCACTCTGCTCTCCCAAAAACACGGGCAAATTATTCTAGACAGGCAGTTTTATGTAACAGTGGAACCCTGAAATCCCTAATGTTTGTTATGAAAGCTAGCTACAGACCTAGTAATATTTTAAAGTTCTTTTTCATTCTTTTTTTGTGTCTCATCAATGTATCTTCTGTTGAAAGTGACCTTACAAGTGTTTACATTTAATTCCTGAAAAATTGTGTATTTGTTTCTTGACTTAAAATGCCAGGATTTTTCATGTCTGCACTTTGTTGCTAAGTTGCCCTGAAAAACAGACAGGTAACAAATTACTTACTATACAAAACACAGATGCTTCAGTAAACACTATCAGAAGAACACTCCAAAGCATTCTTATTTTCTGAACTGAATGTCATATTTCTTTGTAAAAAGATTATTGTTCATCAAGTGTCTATGTCCTACATAGAACAACAGAAAAACATTGCAACAGACTGATTGATTATTTTAACTTTTAACTTGGTTTATGTGAATTCTGGTCCTAGGTATAAAATACATTAATTACCTATATCTAATTTAAACCCTATTTGAAGAATTAAAAATCAGCCTGCAAGATTCCTACCTGATTCTGTCTTGTTTGCTGCTGAATCCCCCCTGATGTGAATTGTATGAGCAGATCATATTTGTCTCTCATACTTGTTGTCTTGAAGGATACATTCATTTCTTCACTGAATAACTGAAGAAATTGACCTGCAGATGGTTTACGAATGGTATGGAATGATTATTTACATTTTCCACTGCTTTGTTTTCTGACTGGATAATTTTTGCAGCAAAAGAAGATCTGTTTGTGCAGACATTGGTTCATTTGCTTAGCCTCACTACTTTAGTCCTGTCTAGGTCATGAGGCATTTCATTGTAGTACAAATAAGTGGGGGTTATCTTAGAGGATCACGAGCTAGAACAGCAAGAATGGCAAAATGAAGGGTGGGATTAATAATGGAATATGAATTATGCATTACATTTCTGGCAACTGTAAGAACATCTGATCAAAATTAGCAGTTGTAACTACTCACCTAATGAAGAGCATTTACAAAACTATTTATGGAACACGTACACCAAATAGGCACAAACAAAACCAAAGAAATATGTTTTTAAATCAATTAGATTGCTGAAGAAAGTAAACATTTCTGAAACATATTTACCCCAGACTTTTCTGCAAGATTAATCTGGTATGCGTAATATACACATTTAATATTTATATTTGTATCATGATCAAATTAAGTGTGCCATGAACCATTAACAGAGAGGCTAGGAAGGAAATTCAGACATTTGATGCCAGAAAGAACATTGCATGATATGCAGACTGAACATTGAAAGAAAGCACATGAAAAATAGCCAAATATGTAGTGAATCGGACATACCACGGGATGTTTTGGAAACACAGCAACAGCAACAATGGAAACTTTTTAGACTTTGTTTAGTTAAAACAGAAAACAAAAGCAAGACCAGTTGAATTAATTAATGAAAAAAAATATGTTGACCATTTGTAACACAGCAAATGTAAACCAAAATAATTGAACAGAATGTAAATTAGAATTGTTTCCAGTTAGTGTATCTATTTTTACACATTGTATGCTCAACACACACATCGGTTTATAAATAATTATCTCTAACAGCAAAACTCTAAGCCAACTCAGTGGGCATTAAAGATGTGAGGTGACATGTTTGACTCAATTATGCTTGAATATAACTATTTGATTTACAGAAATTATCGTGTGTGTACTGTCATGGTGTATAAATACACACCTTGCAGCATGGTGCTTTGAATAGCACAGAGTGATGAATTTCTGTTATTGATTCTACTGTGTCTGGATCTATATTTTACAGTTTTTACAAATATGTCAAGATTTGATGAAAGTTGCAATTTAGACAAAGCCATAATAATGCTTCCATTAAGTTTTATCTTGTTTCTCTCTTTTCATTTTCAATTTCATTTTTTCAGTTCCGGACAAGAAAGTCACCTTGCCTTTTTGTAGTTTTAGTAAATATTCCCACTGCTCTCTATCAAATATGAGATGAGGTAATACTGCCATACAAGGAATATCTACCTAATCTCTTCTATCAATCTAAACATTACCTAGTAACCCCAGGAGCCTTTTTTTTTCCCATTTCCCATTCTCTTATGCAAACCTATTTTAATGCTGAAGTGCTCAGAGAAGTAGTGATGAAAATCCTTGTTGGCTTTTCTTAGAATGTATTTTCTGCCTGCTTTTTTTCCTAATCACTCCTATGACAAATCCAGGGCTCCTGCCTGAGCATGCTTTTTTGTATTTATTGGGCATGATTCAGTCCTTTTCCATTGCTCTCCTGCACTAACAGTGTGAAATACCTAAGGAGGAGCTGTCCCCACTCAAATCCAATCAAAGACTGCTTTATCTTATCCTCTCTATCAGGCATTCAGTCAGTAGTCAATATTATGAATGGTGAGAACAAAAAGTCTTATTTATTTTTTTGTTTATTTTAATGTATTTCCTGCTTTCTTAAGTGCATGGTTCACCTCCATCACTGAGTAGGGTAATACTTGTTAAATTGGAGATTCTCCTGGAGCCACTTGAGTCCAATCAGTTCAAGGAAAACTGCCAAATGTGATTTCATAGTGCTGTACCTTAATGCAGAAAATACTGGCAAGAGGAAGAAAGGGTTGGAGTTCACAAGGTCTATGGCTTGATCTTCTCCGGTGTTAAAGCAACTTCCATGTGCCTTTCTGATGTATGAAGTGTCGCACGTTAGCAAGTTGTAGACAAGGATGTTTGTGGTAATATTTTATAATGACTTCTACTGAGGGTGCATGAAGGATAGAAGTTTTGATCAGCTACAAAGATTTTTGTAGTTTTTTGGGAAGCAGAGATAAGTGGTTAAATTCCTCAGTTCATGTCCGTCCTCCTCTTTTGTAGCTACTGCAAGGAGATTTTCTGAACCTTATGAAAGCTGTTCATTCTTTGTAGTTCTGTGTGCATGCTCTTTAAGAATTTACTAGATTTTTCTTGAAATGTTTTTAGATGTTTCTTGTTAGTATGACAGTTAATCACCGGCCAAATAATCAGCATTTCTACCTTTATTCCTACCAGTCCAGGATTTCATGTACAGTCTATGCAAAATGAAAAAGTGAATTGATGGGGACAGTTCTTTTCTGTGTGACCTATAATCAAAACTGCGTCTACTCAGTGAAAAACACACGGAATTTTCCTTATCTTAATACTTTTTATATGCCATGTAGCAAGGACACCAATACATTTTCTGTTACAAGCGAGTATAACAATCTAGATTAGTTCTCATACATTTTTTTCCCAGGAAGTTAAATTAAGGATTTTTTTTAATAAAAATGCTCCTTTTATTGTAGTAATCATCAGGGGGAAAAAAGTAGAAAATCAACCAATTGGCACTACACCTTTTTCACCATATAAACAAAATTTTGAATGTTAGTATCAAGCTTCAAGGTATTAACTTTTAAAGTCAGCACCCCACATAAGCTAAGGAATGTTACAGTTATTTTAAAAGTAAAATCCTAACATTTGCCAAGAAAATAAGCTTAGATTCTGTCTACTAGGTTTTCCTTCTTTCAGATTTCACTTCTGTATCTATGTATGCATAAACATGTGCGGTATTCTTATATATTCTTATATATATTATATATATTCTTATATATATATAATATGTATATAATATACATTATTCTCATATATTCTTATATATTTTAAAGTCTTACTGGAAAAGAAAACTGTGAATTCAAAGTGTTGAACTATAGGTTGCTCTTGGTTGACTGGAATTTTTTCAAGTATGGTCTCTCAGGTTCCATGGAGCCCTCTGTTAACCTCATGACTTACTCCAGTTCAAAGCACTGTCTACACTGTAGCTTCCTGAAAATGGAAGTGCTTGACAGAGGCTTATTGTACAAGCTCAGTATGGATTGTTTTCCTCTCAAGAAAACTTAGGTTATATTATACCACAGTAATTGTAGAATAATGACAATGTCACCTTGCCAGGTTTCTGGCAATTCTCCAGTCTTCTAAGCTTGCAGACCTCAGAAATCCATTTAGCTCCCAACAGAATATAAATTTCGGTATTCACACATGGATTTAGTTCACAACTGAATGTTTCCTGTTTGAAATCCACAATTTTGTTCCTCCAAATCCAAGCAGAATACTTCTGAAAGTTCAGACAAAATCCGCAGAGCTCTTCTCTGAGAGTAGGGAAGGGAGATGCTACAGGGCCACCTAACAAGAGATGGAAAGAATGATTTTTGTACTGATATGTGCAGTAAATCACTGAATGTCACGGATAATTGTTTTTTCTATGCTATCACCCCAGGCTTCCCATGTCTCTATATACAGTCTGGCCCCAAAGGATTCCACAGGATTCCACACGTCCCATCCCATCTTCTCTAAGGTTATCTTCTAACCCTGTCCACAGTAGCTCACAGTATACAGCCTTTCAATGAACACAGTAATGAGCACAAAGCTGACAGGAAGGTGAACATAAATATGAGATGAATGCTCACTTCAGCCTATTCCAGTTCTACATTGTCTCTGTATCCTGCTTGCCACTTCACCTCCACTCATGAGACTCCCATCCCTGCATCCTCATGTCTCACTGGGTCCATTGCTTATGCATCCAAGGACACTCAGGCTTCATTGCATTAGTATGTTTTTGTGCAAAAATAATGGCACAGAAGGTGATAAGTCAGCACAGAGCCAACTCAGCTCTGGGGAAGCTTGATATCCAATCTAACTAATAGGTGACCTTCCCCCACTAGAATCAAAAGAACTACATAATCCCTTGAGAGCCTTTTCAGGCTCATATCTTTATGTCTTTATCCCAGTGTATCATCTTCCACATGTTTTACTTTCCTTATCAACGCTGGAAACAGCAATTTACATAACATCAGGTTTCAAATCTTCCCAATCCTCTAGTCAGCCACTGAGGCCTTTTGTAAATTATGAAATAAGGTTAGTATCAGCACTCAGAGTGACATAAAGAATATGCTTGTGAGTGTTTCTTCCTAGTTGTAACTCTAAGCCTATTGAAATACATTTCCACACCTGTTTTGTAAATGAGAGAATGAAGACAAATATAATAAACTGTGTTCTGCAGAAGAGGCAGTGTGGAAACAGATGTTCTCCTCCTACATGCTAGTGTGCTCTCTTTGAGGGCAATTATGTCCCCCCTTTCATGACAGGATTTCTGAAGTAAAATATTCCTTGTTTAACCTGCAACCTTCTTCCTGTCTAAAACACTTCATAGATTAAAACTACAAGTAAGTTAAAGGAAAAAAAATCAGTAATATTTAAAGAGCATTTTAATACTTGAGTTTGAAAGTCAATTTAAATATATACTGACATTCATCAAATGTATACTTAAATTGGCATTCAGACATAAAGCTACTGTGATGATGCAATTCTGGACTCTGAAATACGTAAGCAGGGAAAAAATTTAGACTAATGAGAAACTCATTAGGAAATGCAAAAAAATTTTTAAAAGTTTATATTAAGCATGCAGAAGTCCTATATCATTGTGTATGAAGAAAAATACAGTGTTACACATCTTCAGCTTTGACCATGGTTCCTTTGTGTAAGTTCCTTAGACTAGTGGGGAGTTACAGATTTCACATACCCTTGCAAAAGCTGCAGGGAATGCATTGTACTTTCTTGAGGCTCACATTACGCTGTGCTGTCAGCTTACAACTTGGGTGCTAAGGTCATGGTCTGACTGCACATTAGAATCAGGCTTGGAGTCTATAGTGTAAGATCAAGAATCACACAGTATAAAGGCAACATTAACACCATGTTGCGTGCTTTTAATGTTATGAACCAGTGTTTGTATAACCACACCTGATCTGGATCAAAAATAAATTACTAGGGGATCTGGAAATGCATCAATCAAGAGTTAATGATTGGGATATTACAACCTAAATCAGACAGTGGTCAAGCACTTTGATACTTACATTTCCTAATTGATGCAGAATGCCAGAAGGGAAACAAACTAAAACAAACAACCAAACAAACAAAACTCGTGAATAATAAATATAATTACTTGAAAAATATATGAAAGTTTAGAGGGATGTAGAGTACCTTGAGCAGAACTTCACCGTCTTCACAAACACCAGGACAGAAAAGGCAGGCTCTCAAACTCCCACAGAAATGGAGGAATCCTCTGTTCTATGTTATATGAGAGAGAGGTGTTCTTAATCACAGAATGGAGGATACAAGACTTTCTGACTTACAGAGTGCTCAAACACCTCAAATTTTGGAGGCTAAGTTTCTTTATAGCAAATCACATTGGAAATCTGAAACAGAAGACAGTAATTAATAGGTCATGCAGTTCCAACTCCTCAAAAATTTACTTAGATTTTTACTTTGAAAGCAATTTTAACACAGAAGATGCAAAAGATGATACAGCAGTAAGGACAAAATAAAACATGTGGAAATGAAAATCAGCATTCATGAAGCAGTTCCATGCAATGAACAACCAGTGCCTGGTCTTCAGAAGAAAATGCAGACACTGGAAGTAATTAAACCATATTTTAAGAGTTTACTGGTGCCAGGAGAGGCTGAAGGAAGAATCACAATATCTCTGCCATGACATATAGTATTTACAATGATCAGATCTGTTCTCCCCTCCAAATAAAAGTCCAGGAGGGAAAGAAGGACAGATCCCTTCCAGTCTCTGAACAGCAGGAGTATCTTCCAAGGCAGCAGGTTTCTTCTTCTCATGTATGCAGCAGCTGTGGCTGGCTTTCTGCCAGCATCCACGAGGGAGGTATCCAAGTCTCTCTCGGCCCCATCACCTCACAACCGAGGGGTCTTCCGTGGGCTTCGTCACCCCAGACAAGGTCGTTTCACCACGGTCATATCACGAAGACACAGGGGGTCTTCGTGACGGTCTGGTATCTCCAGGAGACTCAAGCTCCTGCAGGGCCTCTGTGCCCTCTTCTCAGGCTGCCACCGTGGCAGCAGTGCGAGGGGGAGCCAAGGTCACCCCTGTCTGCATTCCTCTGGTCGTCCCGGTCCAGCTCCGGGACCTCTTTGAGCTTCTTAGCTCCTCTCTCTCTCCGGTGCTGCATATCTAAAACTCTCTCCAAAATAGGAGTCCATGTCCCTCTTCTCTAAGAGGGGTCTCAAGGGAGTTTTGGGGTCTGGTATCAGTCTTACCCCAAACTCTGTAGCTCTGCTGCTGGCTCTCTCTCTCTCTCCCCCTTTTCAGGAGTCCTTTCTGCGATGCTGCATGTCTCTGTTGCTTCTCCGGTTCAGGTCTTATCTGTCCTGGCTCTGTGCCACCGTTTCTCTGGTCAGTCCCGGCTGCTGCTCTGGGCCCATGGAGAAAAACATCTCCCGGCATACTGCAGACACTTAGTCCAGTCTAGCACTGTTCCAAATCTCTGTAGCCCCCAACTGGGGCTGGGGGGGCCCCGGAGGCCCCGAGGGGCTCCGAGCCCCTTTCTCGTGGCTCTACAACATGGCCACCACTCCTCCGACAACCAAACCTACAACTCATCTCTTCCGGTGAGCTTGTGATATGTTTACATTTTTGCAGGAGCGCCCATTGGGCAAAACTTCAAAACATCCAGGGGTTTCCACCCCTTGGGGTCTACCACTTTTCAGCCTCTGGGGGAAAAACCAAGGTCCAAACCACCACAGCCTATCAGCCACCCAGAGCCACAGCCGGAGGGTGCCACTTTGCCCCATCATCCAATGGCCAACTGCAAGTGTGGTCTTGCACAGCAGCAAAGATTAAAGGCGTGGTGTTTCAGGTGGCTGTGCAGGAGGCGCATCTGAGTAATGAGTTAGAAAAACTTAAAGACCCAGGTCTAAGGTGTCATGCGCTTAAGGACAAAATCTTTTGGATTGCACGTAGATGATTAGGAGAAGATCATTCGTTCATACGTATGAGAGGATAAACTTAAAATGGGCAACAGCTGTTGTCATGGGACATGTCCACGTGGTGTCTTAAACTATGTCTGTTTATTGTTCATTCTAGTGAAAAGGGAGAGCTCAGGCCTGAGGAAAAAACAGGTTTGCAAAGCTTGTAGCCACAGGGTTATTTTCCCAAAAGAGATGGCCTCATCCATCCTTTCCAATTTGGAATGTTCCATGGCCTTTTCTCAGGGACCTGATGGCACCATGGTTCTCAGGGTCCTGATCCCCCCTCAGGGCTGTCCCGACCTTACCCATGGCCCAGGATGCCCTGTCAGACCCTCAGGGCTCCCCTCACCATGCTCAGGACACAGGACCCTGTGTGAGTTCCCAGAGCCATCAGCCTTTGCCTTAGCAACACTGCAGCAGCATCAGTCTCCAGCTTCCCTACAGCCCTACCCTGTCCAGCCTTGGGATCCCACTGAGCTGGGCCCACCTGTGGGCCCATGTCTCAGCCTCAGCCCAATTCCCAGAGAGTGCCCAATGCTCAGGGCTGGGCTGTCCCTGGCTAGGACAGTGGGATGGAGACAGGTGGAGACAGGCCCTTCCCTGCTGCACCCAGGAGTCCTGGCCCCCCACTGCACCCCAGCACCCTGAACAGCATCCAAAACCATGACAGGTGACACAGTCCAGCGCCACTCCAGCACTGCTTCATTAGGAGTTTAGCTTGAACCTGTGTCCTCTAAATTCTGCCTATGAATAGAGATATGATTTCTAGTCTAGTTGTGTTCTGCTGATAGCTTACAGGTAGAGGGGACAATATTTTGAAATTTTCTGCTGCATTAACATGATTTTCAGTTGTTGATTTTCAGTTTACATTCAGCTGTGGAAAAAGAATGGTGAAGAATTAAAAGCTCAAGAAGCGCTTTTATAAACAGAGCCATAACCTCTGAGCAGGAGGACTTGGTTCATGCCTTGCTGCTCAGCTGGAAACGGGGCAGGAGTGTAAGATCTCTCTGCCAGGCTTCTCCACTGCAAAATCAAGAAAGGACTTGCTGAATAAAGGATCTCTGTGAGAAACTGAACTGCACTTTAGCTAGTATCTGGATGGCTGGAGTTGGAATTTCCTTTCCGCAGATGCAATCCTGTTTGTGTCAGGATTCAGTGTCCCTGAATTTTAGGGACTGAAATTTTAGGCATGCAAGAGATCTGAGTGCTTAAGTAGTACCTAAGAAGGTTAAGGGATGGCAGAATCAAACATCCATATGCGCAGTAAACCATCTACATTTCATCAGTGCAAAAAACAGACAAGATTTCTTATTCTCTATTTATAGTTATCTCTTACTCATTGTGGAAGTCCCATTATAGGTCTACAGTTTTTCATGAAGAAAACTAACAAGGACTACTGCCATCTTCTCAAATGTGAGTAGCAGATATCATAATTACATAATAACTTAAGCTGGAGAGGACCTCTGGAGGTCAGCCTCCAAAGCAGGACTAACTCTAAAGTTAGACAAAAGCTATGTTGAAGAAGACGCAGCAACCTCCAGAAGATGAAGAAGCCTCCATTTATTATGTGAGTGTCCAGAACACAGCGGGTGGTGGGGATTCAGTCTAGCCTTCCTCACATCTCTGGGGCCGCGGCGACCACTAAACAATGGTAAAAGAAGAAAAGGGAAACAGTTAAAGGCTTGTTTCTCCTGGCCATATTCTGAAGGGATTGCTTGCTTCACCTGTGTGCTGTGTGGAGTGCAGGCATTTCAAATGTACTCTGAGAACGTCTCCCAGACTAGTGCAGCACCCTCGGCAGGGACTTCGAATCCCATCCCTCTAATCCTAAACTAGATCTAGCACCAGACGCAGGCAGCGCTGCTCAACCCTGCCAATAAGAAATAGGTGTACACATGCCAAGAATAGGAGCTGCAGATATCGATGGAAAGTCTGTATTGAAAACAGGAGTGCCTATAGAGTTTATGTAAATCCAAGGTGTGTTCGCAGCTGGGGAGAGATTTACAGGATCATATTTTTGTATATTGACAATTACACGTGACCTAAATTTCACCTGAAACGGTGCCCTTTTCTGGTGCCTACAGTGCCACATTGTTACTGAATGTAAGAGCACAGCCCAATGTTTATGCAGGTTTGTCTGCAGATCATTAGCAACACTTGATTGCTGCGCTTGCCCTTCGAGATTCTGTTTTCAAATTACGGTTTAGAGAACAAGTTTCTGACCTAGTACATGTGGAATCACTTCTATGAATGACTACAGAAAAAGACTGCGTTTTCTTCCTGTAATTGTCAAATTGCTTGAGGATGATGTTCTTCGTTTCCCTTAATTATTTTATCATTGCAAGGGGGAAAAAAAAGTCAGTCTTTATTGGAAAACCACTAATTAAAATCTTTTAAATTGCTTCTGCAAAGGAACTGTGTACTGCTTTCTATACGTCTAGCACCTGATTTGTGTGCCCAGAACACGCTTCATTAGCCCCTTTCACAAGCTAAGCGTCTGCTGTTCCAAATGTAATGCAAATCACCTTTTAATGGTCACATTGACTAGATAGGAAATGCTTTTGTTGGAGCTATGACTTGTAGTTAATTAAGCCAATTAGCATGTGATATAAGCACTTCTGGAAAGATAAAGCCTAAGAATAGCTCTCAAGAGGTGGTGGAAGGCTTTCACGCAGATAGAAATGTTACGGAAGGGAATGGGAATGAAGGAAAAGAAAGCTTAAAAATAAATTCTCTAAGTATTCGCCACTTTTTCTAGTTTACAGCAGTCTCAGCTGATCTTCTATGAGAAACGTGTTTTTTGGGCTGAGAATTTACTTACTATGTCTGTTTAAGGAGAGAAAACCGGACTTTTTACTCAGCAGAGAAGACTGGCAATAACATTCCTGTTGAGATTCTGCTTATATCATGAAATTATCTGATTTATCAATTGCACTTTTGACTTCCTTCCAAGAGAAGACTTCACTGCTTAACACCAGAAAACAGTCTCACAGATTCGCTGTGAGGGTGAGGACTGTCCTTTCTCGAAAAGATTCTTGAGCCTTTAAAATGGAAATGTATCACATTCCTTCTAGCACTGTTTCTCAAAGCAATGGGTGACACTGAGACATTTTATAATTTAACCATGTGCTACCCTAGAAATGTGGAGTGTACATGAAGTCATAGGAAGAAACTGCATTGGTCTTTCAGAAATCCTGCTAAATTGGGTCCACGAATGGTTTGAAACATGTAGTGACCAAAAGGTGTTAAGTTATGATACATTCCTTTCCGTGTTCAAGATATCTGGGTGTCATTTGCTGGGAATTTCTCAATACTTTTGAGTAACCTGTCACTGCTCAATGTAAAATAACAAGTCCTTCACAATCTGTCCTAATACATTGTGAACCGTGGTTTGTTTTTTTTTTTCTTTTTTGTCTGTTACTTCTTTTATTATATCCTGGAATGAAACATTATTCTCAAAAAAACCCCACAAAACCTCAAGTAGAATTTGATTAGATGCTGAACTACTTATTTGCTATTGGTAGCCTAATTTTTTTCCCTTATAATTAAATTAATAAGAGAGAATGTGTCAAATCAGCTGGGAAGATTTTGAGCAAAGGAAATGAGCTTTTATGTCTACATTGCACTGTTACGCTTGCATTGGGAATTTGCTAACTTCTATTTCAAAACTTCAGATTAGAAAATTGCTGCCTGTCCAGTATTTCTCCCATGCATCCTTTGTTGCATCCTTCCTCTTTTTGTGGATTTGCACCCTTTCTCCTTCCCAACCTGAACATACACATTACAGTTTAGCTTAATTAAACATAAACATGGCTTTATGAGACTGGACCTGATGTACTCCGACTGATGTAGGATTTCCTACAAATGCAAATGACTTTCT